>NW_015506188.1:120861-151474 GCF_001515645.1 Sinocyclocheilus grahami | reverse complement strand
AGTTTGTCTGCCTTGGGAAAGCTAGCATGTCTCTGACATAGTGATAACACTCGTTGCCTTCTGTAGTGCAGCTCAACCAGGTCTCGTCCCTTTCGTCAATATTTGTGATATCACAAATCCCAGAAAATATGCGTTGTAGTCCAAACGAGTCGATCGTTGTAGTTTTTGAAAAGTGATTTCTGCTAAATAAAATATCTCCTTTTGAATTGGACTTTGAGCTTTGCAACTTTGCAGATCTTTTTTATGCTCAAACAGCAACATTACAGACTAACTAAAGTTGAAAAAGTGAAAAAGCATAATAGGACCCCTTTAAACCTGTATTGAAATTCATCTAACCCTAACCAAGGTATTTTTCTACACAGATTTTTTAGGTCAGTAAAATACTGGTAAGGTTTCTTTCAGAAGCTCAGTAA
The DNA here is from genome assembly GCF_001515645.1 of Sinocyclocheilus grahami. Taxonomy (NCBI): domain Eukaryota; kingdom Metazoa; phylum Chordata; class Actinopteri; order Cypriniformes; family Cyprinidae; genus Sinocyclocheilus; species Sinocyclocheilus grahami. Next base: position 151,061 of record NW_015506188.1, on the reverse strand, counting down.
GGTTTGATGACACAGATATAAATAAATATTACAGATATTTAAATATATAATAAATGTAGTGGATTTAAAGGATTTTCACAATGTGAACGCAATCGAAATATTTGTCTGAATAAATATTGTTGTGTTCGAAGTGTCAAATTTATTTTGGTCAGAGGTGACAGCTTGGGTGAGAAAGGTACACAGTCCACTTCCTCATTACCATTTTGAAATCTTTATAGGAAGAGACATGTTTGCCACACAGAGTAAAAATTTACTTTCAAAGGTCATTTGAAACTGTGCATGTGGTTAATTGGTTCGGTTTTCTGACTTAGATGGAGGCTAGCATAAAAATGGGCTTCCTGCCTACCTTCAGGTCAAAATGGGCAACGTATTTTTGGTGCATGTAGCTGACACCTTCCAGAATCTGCTTCATGAACTCAATGGCTTCCGTCTCTGTGAGGTTTTCTTTCTCAGCAATGAAATCAAAGAGCTCGCCGCCCTTTATGCTATATACAAAAAAGGTAAGATCAACATGAAAGAAGAATGAACCATAGAACAATGAAAAACTCTTATTCTCATGTAATGCAATTTTTTTTCAATTTAAATACAGTATTTAAATTGTAAAGTGCAACTGTAATTAAATTGAATTAATGCTGATTTTAATTAAAAAAAAAACTGCAATGTGAATTTGGGAGTAAAATATGTTAAATTGTCATGAAAAAATTATAATTTAAAAAGAGGCCATGCAAAATATATTTTATATTTTTTACTTTTTATTTTTAGGTGAAATACGATGGACATTTCACATGGTGATATTAATTATTTGATAACTTTCTGTTATTTTCAATATAGAATCATCATTCCTTTATTGAACACAATCTCTCAGCACCTTCATTCAGGTGTGTTTACGCCATATTCTTTTATGTACCAGGGACTCGGGAAGTAGGGGTGCTGAGGGGGCTGCAGCACCCCCTGTTTTCACATGGTTGCAAATGCAACGCCAAGTTTGTTCATTTAAATTTATTCAGTTTTAGCATTTAATCATTTATTTGTAATGATCTCTGAAATGTAAATTGTAAGTGGGCTATAATAAACCCATGTTTATCTTTATAAACATGATAAATTTTACTTGTGATGTTTTCTATATGGGATGATTAGCCTAATCCTCATGAACACGTGACACAGAATGCGAACAAGATTAACTTTAATAGAAGGAGATAATGGCGCAAAAGCAAATTTCAGATTTTTTTAAAAGCCCATCCCAGCAAAAACTTTCCAAAATCGGCATCCAAACAACACCAGCCCCCCTCCCTCCCTTTCACCCAACACGGACACACACAGCACCCCCAACCGAAAACATCTTCCCGCGCCCCTGTTATGTATTGTATTTAAAAAACAAACACATACTCACAGCTCAATGATGAGGACCAACTCTGCCCTGCTCTCAAAAACATCTTTGAGAGCCATGATGTTTTGATGCTGAAGGCTCTGTAGGATCTCCACCTCCTTCTCCACACTCTTCCTCTCCAGGCCCAGCCTGCTTCCTGCACCTTTCTTCAGCTTCAGGAACTTCCCCGCCCACAGAACACCAGTGGCCCGTTCCCGCACCTCACGCACCTGCCCGAAGTGACCACTAGGATGGCAATAGACAGAATGAATGGAGATAAGAACTAGGTAGTTATTCAACTGTGTTCCTAAAAAGGGTCAAAACCGATAATCATATATACAGTACAATGACTGTATAGTGAACCTATTGTATAATGTACATAGTAAGAATTTTGTATATATGGCACTGTAAATTATTTTAATTTTCACTTTTTTATTATTTTTTATTTAAAGTTTTTCATGTAGTTTCATTTTAATGTAATAATTAAGCAATAGAACCACATTAAAAAAGAAAAAAAAGAACCATAATTCATTAGTTTTGTGTTTGAATATTTACAAAATGGATATTTTGGAAATGTTGCTATGTTAATACCAAAATATTCTTTGAAGTGCCTTTAAAATACTATTTAAATACCAATATATATGAAAATGATCATATTGTTTTTATATTATATTATTGTTAGATCAATATTTTGGTATACACAGCCATTCAGAATCTGGGGTTGGTAAGAGTTTTTAATGTTTTTGAAAAACCTCTCTTATGCTAACTTAATCTGAGCAAAAATACAGTAAAAACAGTGTATAATATTATTACAATTTAACTTTTTTCCCCCCAATATTTTATAATGTAATTTATTCCTATGATGGCAAAGTTGAATATTCAGCATCATTACTCTAGTCTTTAGTGTGATATGATCCTTCAGAAATCATTCTAATATGCTGATTTTCTCAATAAACATTTAATTATGATATGCTTTTTTCAGGATTCTTCACTGAATAGAAAGCTCAAAAGAACAGTATTTATTTGAATTATTATTATTATTATTATTATTATTATTGTAACAACGTAAAGGTTTTTGCTGTTTTACTGTCTATTTAATGGATCCATGCTGAATTAAAGTATACATTTCTTTAAAAAAAAGAACAACAATCTCAATGATCCAAACTTTTGGACAATAGTATATACCATGATACTGTCATCTGATACATCTTTTTTTTTAAGTAAAGAGAATAAGACAGACAATAAACAGCTGTGCATCTCTTTACCTTCCCAAAACATTTCCAATCGCATACAGATCTTCAACATTATCCAGCTTGAAGACAGCCATGCTGCTGTGTCTCTTCAGTGTCCTCTGTCTGTCAGTGTCCAAAGGCAAGCTATGGGCTACTGTATAGTTCTCTTACTGGAGTTAGCATTAGGTCCACACCTATAAAACACAGGACGGTAGTAAGTGGCCTATTTCTCTAAACAAATAGAAAACATTTCTTTCAGAATTTAACTAAACTTGCATGATCATTTACATTAAATAAGCATTTCATGACTTTAAAGGCTGATCTGACAGCACAACTATACTATGGGAACAGAAAAGGAGAGATATCTGGAAATCATTTATGAGTCCCCAAAGGGTAAACATCTGGAATCCAAACCCATCTGATACACCAGAACTACATACATGAGAAAGAATGTTGCACTAAATGTTCTGGCAATTCAAACAGATGTAAACAAGACAGTCTTTTAAACTTCAGCCAAGTGTGGACAAACCATTAGGTCACAATTTGCAACATAGAGCATGAATATAGTGTGGAAAACTGCCCAGACCTCAGTTACCCTTCCATGATTATATTAATGCATTCTTAAATAATGAGTCCATTCCCCACACTGAGGTGTGGTGTAATTAGTTTTCAATGGCTTACACAGTTTGTCACTATGGGAGGAAGAAATGAGAAAATGAATGAGGAGGAGTTGGGAGGAGAAAGATTATTTATGGAGTGACAAGACAAACAAAAAAATATCTGTTTGCCTGCCCCCCCCCCCATATAATCTATCATTTATCGATTTCAGAGGAGAAAATGTATGAAGGTGGATTATTTCACATTGCATTGTAATCAATGTAAATAATGTAAATGTGCTGTGAATGTGGAAAATATGGAATGTGAGAGCAACTGCAAATGGCAGTTTATCTGATTTGAATACAAGCTGGACAAATCTGTTGCGTCTGCAGGTGAGCAAACACTAATTCAAAACAAAAAAAAAAACATGTAGACTCTCTCTCATAGACTAAGCATTGCTATTATTATTTCTTTTATTGTAATAAACAAACTCTAGATCTTAAGTAGCAAATTTCACACTTGACAACCACCCTGATCACACTAGCAACAACCATAGAAATGCTCTAGAAACATTGCCTGAACATACTTACAACCATACAACAAAGTAGTGTTGTCATGGTACCAAAATACCAGTGAAAATCCACTGTTCTCGGTACCAATTTCGATACCAAAGCAAAACACAAAAACATGCTAATTAAAAAATTTGACTATACTTTCATTTAATCCAAACTGTGTACATATTTAATTTTTAAGGGCTTTTGAAAACCTTCTAGAGTTATTCAGCCAAGAATAACAACTAAGTTAGCTAAAAAAAAAAACCTTTTCTGACTGATATGACACAAACAACGTTAACCATTTGTACATTTACTAACACGCATATTTTAGATTCACAATTCATTTAAAAGCCTCTGGTGTGTAAAAATAGTAAATATCATCATGTCCTCCTGTTTTTTTACCCTAATAAAAGTTATAGGATCATTAAATAGTTAATAAAGAAACTTCATTCTAATACTCATTATATTAGCGTTAGCCGCGCTTATGCTAACGATTAACTACTCTAATAACAGGGTTTATTTCATCGGTGTTTCCCACAGACTTGCACTCTATTTGTGGCGGCATATATATGCAAATTCATTCTCTGCCAGCAGGAGGCGCTTGTAGAGCGGGAGAGATAGAGGTTTCCCCAGTAATGGCTGTAATCAAATAAGCGCTACGCTCACAAACGCTGCTCAGGCATTACAGGCAAGATGAAATGAAAATTACATCCATAATTTTCTGAAGATAGTCGGTTTCCTTCAGAAATACAGTGATATAAAAACACCCACACCGGGTTTCGACTTTGACACGTGCACTCGTGCAGTGCTCATGTTTATTCAACAAATAAGCCTTTTGGAAAATCTATTTGTGGCGATCAGTTTTGATATTGTGGCGAGCCGCCACAAATAAATCAATGTATGGGATGTGTCTGTGTCTGTGTCAATGTGTCTGTCTTTAAAAGTGTTTTGTTTAGTTTGGTGTGTTTCCTCCTTTTGATGTCGCCATGCACCTTTCAGATAGCGCATCAAGAACCGGGTTGACCGGGTACTCGGTACCACCGCTACTTAAAAAAACCTGGTACCGTAACCTTTTCATTTTTTTAGTACCGACTTGGTACCGAAGTACCGGGTCTTTTGACAACACTACAACAAAGCCCTGGAAACAACAATCAAGAACACCCTAACAATGCCCTAGCAACAACCCAAGATGCCCTAGCAATGAACCAAAATATCCTTGCAACCATATAGCAACCACCATATAGAAATGCACCTGCAATGCCCAAGCAACCACCTGGAATGCCCTAGCAAATATCCATAATACCCTAACAACCATATAGCAACGCCCCTACAACAAGCCTTAATAATGCCATAGCAACAACCCAGAACACCCTAGCAACCATTTAGAGGACCCTAGCGACGAAAACATTAATCCCCTGGCAATACATAAAATCATGCTAGCAACCTTAAAGCTGCAGTCCGTAATTTCTTTTGGTTAAAAATTATCCGAAATCAATATTTGAGCAAGTACATAACCAGCCAGTGTTATCGCCTTACTTTAGCCTGATTCACAACGGTTAGCTTATAATAATGTTTTCTAATTTGAGTGGTACGGGTAGGTTTTTGCGGGAAATTTGAGGATGGCACTGCGTCATTACGTCACTTCTGTAAACATAAAGAAGTTGTCCCGGCTACTAGGCTAGGATGCTAAGTAGGTAACGCTAAGTAACGCTAAGTAGGATGTGAGGATCCTACAGGTGGTCGATCGTTTATAGCCTTTTCTCACAGCAGCCAGAATAATTAAATGTATCATTTTGATGGCGGATTGTAATCCAGAAAGGATTATGTGTTTATGAAACACATGTGAATGAAATTAAATTATATTCCAGTAATAAATGTGCTTCTGATTACAGATAGCCTGGGATTACAAAGATTTGTATTTTAAAGAAAATCAATTCAAAGGGAGCATAATTTGCTTTTTGGGTTAAATTAATGTCTTAATACGAAATTTAAAGAGTATGACAATTAGATTAGGCTGTGCAGAAATTAAAATCTACACACTAATACACACTACTCATACTCACCAATGCTGATGTTGTTAACATTAATCATTTGAGAATAAAGTATAACAATAATAATAATTTGCACGATTTGATATGAGCTAACTGATCTTTAGATTTAATCACCATTGGTAGCGAGATTTATGATAATGCTTTTTTCCTCAGTTAGTCAGAACAAATGTGGTAAACTTGTTGCTTACTTGTTCAGATGGCAATATACGGTGAAAATTCTTATTTGGGTCATATTCCAAGATGTAGGCTAGAATCTGTGATTGCGAAGTACAGTAAATATCCACACCGGTGCGGTGACTGACTGCCACACATACTCTTCAGAACATTAAATTCATCCTCGCTGGAGCCGTGCCGACGCAAGCTAGATAATTCCGCACACAGCTGCAATTCCAATTTTTAAACAGAGATGGCGACAAAGAGGCAAAACTTACGGACTGCAGCTTTAATGTTCTCACAACAACAAAAGCACAGAGCACCCTAGCTACAATATAGCCCTAGCAACCACAAAAACACCCTAGCAACCACATAGCAATGCCCTAGCAACCCAAACACCCTAGCAACCACCCATCAATGCCTAAGCAACCACACAGAACACATTCTAACAACTACATAGCAATGCCCTAGCAACCAGAACACCCTAGCAACCACACAGAACACATTCTAACAACCACATAGCAATGCCCTAGAAACCAGAACACCCTAGCAACCACCCAGCAATGCCTAAACAACCACACAGAACACATTCTAACAACTACCTAGCAATGCCGTAGCAACCCGAACACCCTAGCAACCACTAGCAATGCCTAAGCAACTAGAATACCCTAGCAACCACCCAGCAATGGCTAAGCAACCACACAGAATACATTCAAACAACCACCCAGCAATTCCCTAGCAACCAGAACACCCTAGCAACCACCTAGCAATATGCCCTAGCAACCACCCAGCAATGCCTAAGCAACCACACAGAACATTCTAGCAACCACCCAGCAATGCCCTAGCAAACACAGAGAACACCCTAAAAACCATATAGCAATGCCTAAGCAACCATATAGAAATGCCCTCGCTACAACCCAGACCACCTTAGCTACAATACAGCCCTAGCAACCAAATTGCATGCCCTGGCAACAACAAAAAATACCCTAGCAACCACTCCAAACACCATAGCAACCACATAGCAATTCCCTTGCAACCTGCCTGAAATGCCAAAGCAACAAACCAAAACACCCTAGCAACCATATAGCAATGGCAGCAACCAAGAACACCTTAGCAATACCCTAGCAACCATATAACGACACCCTAGCAAGCAGCTATCTAACACCGTGGCTGTTAGTTTCACACAGAAACGAACCAAACACGTTTTCTTTAGAAAAATTAATTCAAGTGTTTTTAATCATAGTCTAACAGTGTCTGGAATAGCCAGTCAGCCAATCAGAGCTCAGTGCTTAGAAGCAGAAAGAGAAAAAACAATCAAGGGACTCGGGGAGTATCTTTTGAAAAAAGTTATTTTACATAACACAGATACAATCAAACATTTGTATCTAGAAGACACATGCCACACACACATGCAATCACAACACACATCTCGTGCTCCAGAATCCATCTGCATTGCTCTGTGATGATAAAGACAACAGCACATATTTCTGTGTGCCAAACTGAAGTTGACAGAGCACACTGGATATTTAAAGTGTTTAGAGCGCATGTTGGTTGCGTTGCTTAAAGTACGCATTAACTGTGTTTAGAGGGAAAGGAACAGAGATGGAAAGCCTGCATTGATCAAGAGTTCTTTTCCAAAATGTCACCTAGGGCTGGGCGATATAGCTAAAAAAATGTATCAACGATATAATGTTTCATATCGTTCGGTATCGATAATTATTGACATTTTTATAACCTTTTTTAAAACAAAGAGCAATCAAAATTTTTTTTTACATTTAACCACTGTATTTTTAAATGAACTCAATTTATTGAGACAAACAACAAATATTTTTTAGTTTTACCAGTCAAACACAAAATGAAAATTTTACAAATATCTCATTTCTATTGTTCTATATGCAGATTAAATAGGTTAAACCTTTGGCTTGTTTCCTGAGGCCACAGGAGGGCACAATGAGCAAAATAATGCAGCACATTAAATTGTCACTGCAAGGAAATAACTGTCTATAAAAAACATGCATTACATCTAAATTAACTCATATAAATCAAATATAATTTCGTAAATTGCATAAACAATTATGAACAAAACAGCATCACATATTTATGCATTGCTTAATACAAAGAGCCGAATCGCCCATTACGCAGATTGCATTTAAAAACATATGATACGCAGTAAAAAAGGAATAAACCGCCACAAATTCGTGACATGTTTTCTAAAAGTTTAAACTGTTTTAACTTTGCATGGCTTTCTATACATCTCTTGTGTGAGACGCGAGTGTAGCAGTCATATTTGTCCGTCTAGAAAATGCGCTGAATATGTTAGCTACTTCATTTTGTAAACTCAGTTGAGTCAAATGTGTGAGTGACTGCGCCTGCGGGTTTAAGTGAGTGAGTTCTGAAATTTGAGCGTGAGCTTGCTTCCATTCCCTTCTGTATCAGATCAAAGAAAGAACTTGATGAGCAATTCCAAAACCTGAAAACTTCCTGCTGAATCTAGGATCAGATCTCCAGCCATAAAACGCCCAAAATAATGATCACATCCTTGATTAAGATCAAAGTCCCAGAGCTACAGAATCAGAACAACATTAATGAGGAAAACAATGAGGGAGAAAAATGGATGGCAAATCATGGGGAAAGAATGTCTAAGAATGGACAAGACCAATATATATATATATATAGTATCGCTTTTTATTTCTCCTCTTTCCTACAACTTGTTTCACTTCTGTTTCAGTTTTTATAACCATTTCTTACTATGTGTAAGTAAGTTGTTGTTTTTTAGCATGTACGTTTGGCAGTGTTATTTTTTAGGATTACTGATAAACTACTGTTGTTTGATTTGTATTATTTGTATTTGTTATTTATTTTAATTTTAGTTAAATTGTCTGTATAGGTCTTTTGTTAAGTTTTAGTTTTATTTCATTTTAGTTTTTTTATTACTTCAACAAACTAAATGAAAATGAAATAATATATATATTGAATTATATATGTGTATATATATATATATATATATATATATATATATATATATATATATATATATATACAGTATATGTATGTGTGTATACAAACGTACAAACAACATGTACGTTGTTTTTTTGGTGTTTGGCTCAGTGTTATTTTAATTTTTTATTTAAATTTTTAAATTTTTCATTTATTTAAATTTATTTTCAATTTAGTGTTATGTTTAATACTACAATTGATTGCTTCTGTTGTCCTCATTTGTAAGTCACTTTGGATAAAAGCGTCTGCTAAATGACTAAATAAATAAAATAAAATAAATAAATATAAATAAATATATATATATATATATATATATATATATATATATATGAAAAAAGCCTCTAAGTACATCTGACATTTTTCTTTAAAATAAACATTTCTTTCTGGCTTTTATGTATAGGTTTCTATGTGTACTTCTGAATGGGTTGAGGCTGGGATTTAGCGCATGTGAAGTGAAAGTACTTGATTCACTCAGTATCGTTATCTCATTTTTGACCAAGATGGCTTTTAGAGGCTTTTGCATTGGAATATATATATAGCAAACTACCACAGCAAACACATATAACCCACTATTTAAACTCAGCTTCACTTTATGCGCGCGCGCACACACACACACACATACACAAAATGTATAATGTATAATATGTAATGACATACAGGAGCCTATAGCCTACCTTGCTTACCTAAACTGTAAAATGGTAATGTGCAAAATTTCTGCTTGATCGAACTTTTAATCCCAATATAACCCGAAGGCTGAATAAGTAATGTTAAAATACAGCTTTGACTTGAATAAAACCAGTTAATCTGATGTTATCATATAAATCACATGTTGGGTTACCTGACAACTTGTTTTACAATGTGAGGAAAAACTTACACATGCAATCAGTAACGCCTACTTTCCCAATGCAGCTTTCAGCTAAATCTATGCGCTATAAACCAAATATGGCCAAATAAACGTGCATTTTTTTTTTTAAACACTTGTTTTTTTGAAAAACCCTAAATCCAGAAGAAAGATCGGGTCTAATTGTTTACCCTCAGGGCCTGGGAGGGTTACTAGCCAGAACCTGGTACATCTGGTGCTGAGCACCTATCACTAACTAGTTATGCAACAATCTGTGTTTCTTGGTTATTTCATTAATAAAGTCTGTGGCTGTCAACTGCCAGTTTTGAAACTCGCACAAGGTTTTTACACTGCAGGAGTCTTGAGAAATTTGCAGTCTGTGAGCAAAGCAAATGTGAATAAAAGTGAACGTTTAAACAGCCAGTTTTTTGCTTTTGTTCCGTTTTGCTTTGGTCTGACAATAACAGAAAATCTCACATGAAATGAAACGAAATCGAATAAAAAATTTTAAAATACAGTATAACCAAATCGAACGTCTCCTGTCGACTCTGTGCAGAACACGACCGAGACCTGCGTGTGGAAACTTGTTCGTGTCTCATTCTCGCGCGTCGTGTCTGTTTGATATTAATTCCACTGCTAGTATTTCTGAGCTCCGCACCTAGGAAGCCCCGAAGTGTCACGATCACGATGCAACGATTAAATTAGTGTACATTTCCTTGTATTATTAACTTCTATCATGCACTGCGACATATGTTCACAATTGATTTTCTCTTATCCCGCTACTTTCATATAGAAGAGCCTATTCCATGCCAAATCCCCTGTAACCTTAAGAATCGGTTGAATTATGGGACGTACCTGGCATAGATCCGTCATGAAGCCGCGTCGTGTCTGTTTGACGGACGGTATTTCCTCCGGAGCTTGGCTCGCTGCGGACGCGCTAGCACTGAAATGAGGAAACGCTCGTGTTGACCATGTCAGTGCAGTGCCGGCATGTGGCAAGCCATTTTAACACCTGAAGAATCGGTTGAATTATGGGACGTACCTGGCATAGATCCGTCATGAAGCCGCGTCGTGTCTGTTTGACGGACGGTATTTCCTCCGGAGCTTGGCTCGCTGCGGACGCGCTAGCACTGAAATGAGGAAACGCTCGTGTTGACCATGTCAGTGCAGTGCCGGCATGTGGCAAGCCATTTTAACACTAGAGGAGAGCGGGGCACAAAGTAACACTTTTTGACTTTCTCAGTTTGTGTAAATTTTTATCCACAGTAATTTTACACTTGTCTAGTACAAATATGTCGCTTTGTTTCATAATTACAGTGTATAAGTTTTTCTTTATTTACCCTCAAATAATGGTAGTGAAATGTGACAACATGTCCAGTAGGTGGGGTACATTGTAACATCTGAGGGGCATGTTGTAACATAACCATATGACAGCTTAAAATGTTATCTGATCGAATGAAAAAAATATATACAAGACAAACTAAAATATTTTGTTAATGAAAAAAAAAAAATAATAAAATAATGGCATTTTTTAAGAATTAAAAAAATCTGATTTTGGAGTTTGATAGTGAACACATTGCAACCATGCTTGGGACGGCCCACCTAAACGAGCAAAAATGCTTTACATGTCTTGAAATAATAATTTCTAAACATTAAACATTGACTGTCAGTCTTTATTCACCTGTTTCTCATTAAAATTCATTAAAGTAAATAGTATAAATTACATAGCTAATTAAGGCTGTGCAAAAAAATCGAATGCGATTTTCATGCGCACGTCGTCAGTTAAGCCACTTCTGGTGATTAATAGTAAATCTGCAGCACGTGCTTTCAGATGGAGCGGCATTTACTACACAGAGCCGTAGTTCACTGACAAGCTAGACAAAATCGCTTTCAAAAACGGTAATGAATTGCCTGCGATTTTGAACGTGATTTTGTGAAGCTTGTCAGTGTTCTACGGCTCTGTGTAGTAAATGCCGCTCCATCTGAAAGCATGTGCTGGAGATTTACTACTAATCACCAGAAGCGGCTTTACTGGCGAGATTCACATGAAAATCGCATTTGATTTTTTGCCCAGCCCTATCGCTAATGTCATAGAATAGCACATTGTAACGCAGTGTTACAACGTGCCCCATCTGTGCAACTGGAATTTAAAACTGGTTAGTGTCTTCTGCTAGTTATCAAAGCATTAAAAAACGATCTGAACTGATAAATAACAGATTGGAGATGAAAAATGTACTTAAGCCAGAATTTTAATTTTACTAAGGTAAAATTAATGTTCAGCGATATCTTCAAAAGATTTTTGAATTTTGGTGCACATTTTGTCTATATAATGTTGATATGGTAACTAATAAATACTGTCAATTTTGTTATGCTAGCATGTGTGAAAATTTTCAAACCACATGTGTTACAACTGACGCCACGTTACTTTATGCCCCATGCTCCCCTACTCCTCTACACTAACTTACTAACTTCTCAAAATTTCTAGTAAACAATCAATCTAATCCTACTAAAACAACTTGCCTACTTGTTCCAGTAGTGAATATAATCCATTTATATGTGGAACTCAGATAACAACTAATCACATGTACAGTATGTCATGAGGATGTATTTATTCTAGTTTTACTAGTCATCATTAGGTAGTAGTTATTCTTTAATTACTTGCCCAAAATAGGCCTATTAATAGTGCTGTTGTGAAGTGTCTAGAAATAGATATCAATAGGCTACTGTAAATAAGTAGTAAATAAATTATAGTAACTATTTAAAGAGTTACAAGTATCTAAATAATAAGCTGTAGTAACTAATATTAGGAAAACTGGAATGGGTATCAGAAATTGAAATACATACTAGTTACAAGAGAATAGTTGAAATATGAACCACAGACACTCATGGAATTTATAAACTAATAGTATAGCATTTACAAGTAAAACTGGAATAGTTACTTATCACCTCTAAAATAGTGACTTGCAGAGGAATAAGGATCAGCTTCTAACAAATAAATACAAGTGAAACTGGACATGTGAATCAGTTTTTACTACTAAAACTAAAAAACTATTTACTTCTAGAAAAAAAAACACTTACAAACAAGTAGTACCATCTAATGAAAAGTTAAAGGTGGGGTAAGCGATTTCTGGTAGCCAATGTTGACATTTGAAATCACCAAAACAAACTCGCCCCTACTCCAAAAGGGTCTCGCCCCTAGTTTGATAGCTCCGCCCCACACATATGTACGCAACCCAGGCAACGATTAGTTCTGTGAAACAAAGCAAAACCAATGTTACACTATGGTCTACACTGGATGCGGCGCGACACGACAAATCCCCGACAGAAAACTGCTGCTGCGTTCTATTCATGACGTATTGACACACATTTCAGATGATTTTCAACGGTCGCTTTGTCGTGTCCAGTGTACTAGACAATCTTTAGCTGTTGCGGCGCAGACACGGTGTTACTCACCTATCGAGAAGAAACAAAGCAACCTTGGCGTCCGATCGCAGGCCTTCCGCTCCTTGAGTTCTCTCCAGCGCTGGAAGGCTGATCCGATATTTACACGGGTCCTACTTCTTGCTTTAAGGCTTCTTTTGTTCTGCTGACGTTTTCCTCTTTTGTTTTTTATCCGCCATCTCTATCGTTCTGTCGCTCGGCTCGGCTAATGTCCGTTCTGTACACTGAATGCTCTCTCCTCCACATCATGAGTAGACACGCCCCTTACTGCTGATTGGCTACAAGTTTGTTTTGCTATTCGGCCCGAATCAATTTTCTAAAGCGTTTTTGAAAAATAGCTTACCCCACCTTTAATAGTCAAGTCACCATTATTTATCTGGCTAGAGGAAACCAGCAGTTTAATAATAAGATTCAACTATATATTGATTGCCACTGGATTACTTAGCATTTTAATAACCAGCAGTTTAATAGTCAAATTCATCTATATATTGATTACCACTGGATTATTTAGAGGTAATTAAAAATATATTCGTACTAACATACACCAGTGAGTTTTAAGTACTAAATGTTAAAACTGCTTGCCGCAACACACCTCATGAAAACGGGGGTATAAGTAATTCTCTCTCTGCAGCTCCATAAACCTCTGGAATTCACGGTTAAGAGATTGAGGTTAAATTGGTGAATTTCTGCAACACAAAAATATTTATTTATGCATTTAAGCAAGAGTAGCAAGTCGGACAATTATTAAAGTATTAGTTAAGGTGATTGTAATATTGCAGGCAAGAATTAAATTGGACTCAGCTCAGATCTAATGGCTGGACAGCTGTTCTTAACCAACACATTTTTGAAGCATAAGTTTTGAATCAAATTAGGATGTAATAATGTACATGAAAACCACATTAAATAAAACCGTTGTATGTAATTTGGTATGCATGACTTTTGCATGACTATTGTTAGTGGCTATTGTCGAGTGCAACGAAAGACGGGTCATTTTCATTCCTTTCTCATTCCGAAGTTCATTCTCACTGTTAATGTACTTGCGCCATCTAGTGGATGTGTCCTGTAACTGTCAGCTAGTCAATATTTGGAAAGAGTATGAACAAAATAATATAAAATTAGAACAATGGACACAAAAATGTAATTGTTGTTAAATAAGAATTATTTTGATAATTATTTTGAACCGAAGATAAAAAAAGAATAACTTTAAAATAAAAAAGTTAAAATAATATAGGCCTAAATGAAAAACCAAAAAAAGAAAGAAAAGACAAAGAAGAAATCTAATTATGTATCCCAAAACACTGTAAAGGAATGTGGCTTTTCCGTCAAATTTAAAGAACAGCTTGTGGGGATTGGGCAGAGTATTCTGCTTACCGTTTGTACACTTCTTTTGTCATCTCTTTCTTTTCTCATCACCTTCATTGTGGTCATTCTTTCTCATCCTGTGTGGTGAGCAAGTCACGTGACGCAACTGCCTCTTGTCTCTCTCTCTCTCTCACTCACACACACACACACACACAAAACACACACATGTTCTCACTGTCTATCTCTGTCTCACCCTAACAGCACACTCACTGTGCTCAAACCTATACAGGATACACAGATACAAATTTACATGTTCACAATTTGTGTTGAAGAGGGAAACTTTCTACTGATAGTTTTAAACAACATGAGTTTTGTTTTATAGACAGGCATTCAAAAATCTACAGAAACCCAATAAAACTGCAGCAACATGACATTATGATTAAAAAGTCAATCGATTTATGAGGACCTCCACATATCAATTTTGCAAGCTATGTTGATACATATCTTTTCAAAGCTTTTGTTTTAAAGAATGTCATAAAGATGTACTCGTATTGATTAAAAAACATAAATCGTGGCACACTGTAAAAAAAAAATACTTTTCAAAGTAATTATTGGAGTATGTTTTAAAAGAAAATAACATTTCAGTTTTTTCTACTTCAAAATCTCATGTTGAATTCAATGTGTTACTTTCTGATTCTTTGTAATTGTCTGTGAAGTTTACTGGCAATTTCTGATGCAATTTGGTTTTTCCACTAATTTTGTTTTCTAGTGCAAGGCAACTTTTCATAAGCAATTTGTCAGGTTGTTTATTTGAGCTTTAGTACATCAGTTGAATATTTCACAAGAAGTTTGAAAAGGAAATCTGCACACAATCACTAACAGTTCACTATCAGTTCTTAATCAGTGAGAGAGTAGCTGGTTAGATTTCATGAGATGTTTAATGCGACATGATCACGTCTTTAACCAAAGTGAGCCGTCCTGTAAATATTATTTGCACATCTTGTGGGGGGGGGCTTCTGAAGTCATTTTCAAAATCACGTCAAGGTGATTTCAATTTTTGTAGAGCATTTATTCACATTATCTACAAATTATTATTTTTTTGGAATGTTTAAGTCTATTTCCATGTTTATGTTCATCATGAGATTTTTGTAGTTTAAAGTTTCAAAAGTACTAGTAAGAAAAACCATGAAAACATTTGACATTGTAATGCACTGCAAAGGCACATATCAAGTAGTATTTCATCTTTTTAAATATTTTTAAAATGTTTTTTAAATTGTATTTAAATTACATCTAAATTACATCCTACTTTGGATTCCCTCTGTTAAAGACGACAGTGAAGCGGATAGATCCTGCTCTGGTTTTGGGTCCCGTGAGGCCCCTGGAGGCTCTGACTCCATCTCTGCGCGCTCACACTCTGCTGTGGTTTGAAAGAACGCAGCTGCCGCGACTGCACAGGCCAGGACAGCCTCTTCCCCGCTGGCTCCATGGTTTCGCTACACGCAGGTTACAGCCACATCTAAATATTCTTCCAAAACATAACAGAAAAACAGGTGCACAAGCAATGTTGCACAAACACAGATGTGAAACAGTGTCAAATACATATACTATTCGGCTTACATTTTCACACAACCCATCTTTCTCACTCTCTCAGGGAGGCGGAACAGCTGCTGAAGGATAAGCCACAAGGCTGTTTCCTGTTGAGGCTCAGCGAGTCAAAGATTGGCTTTGCGCTGTCTTACAGGTACCTTATTTTGAACACACACACAAAAAAACACTAGTGTCATTCTTAACAATATAGTACATAACTATAAAGAACGATTAGCATCCACACCAATTCAAGATAAGACAGATTACATTTTTTTGATTTTTGAATTTTTCACTCATCAGCTAGAAAAAAAAATAATTCTAAAAGTGATTCCAAAGATATTGTTCCACATTGCTGTTATTGCTGGACCTATTCTCATAGAATTAGAAAACTGTATAGAAACTGTATAGTTACAGTTATCATCCTTGGTGTAAATTGGCCTTAAAAATGTGATTGGGTTGGATTAAAAAATTGTTCAATATAAATTAATAAGCAAAATTAACCATCATGCAACAATACAATAAAGGCATAATCTGAAAAAACAAGCCTTGTGCATTAAATTGCATAATATTTGGATATTTTTATAGTTGTTTTGATACCTTTATCTCAAACTGTGTCAGAGATTAATTAATTTAAGTGGATACAGAATAATAAACATGACAAATATGGATTCAGTACTGTATATAAAAACAGTAAAGGCATAATCTGGAAAACCAAGACTTGTGCATTATAAGGAATAATATTCTGAATATTTTACAGTTGGTTTGATACCTTTATCTCAAACTGTCAGAATGTAATTAATTTAAGTGGATACAGAATAATAAACATGACAAATATGGATTCAGTACTGTATATAAAAACAGTAAAGGCATAATCTGGAAAACCAAGACTTGTGCATTATAAGGAATAATATTCTGAATATTTTACAGTTGGTTTGATACCTTTATCTCAAACTGTCAGAATGTAATTAATTTAAGTGGATACAGAATAATAAACATGACAAATATGGATTCAGTACTGTATATAAAAACAGTAAAGGCATAATCTGGAAAACCAAGACTTGTGCATTATAAGGAATAATATTCTGAATATTTTACAGTTGGTTTGATACCTTTATCTCAAACTGTCAGAATGTAATTAATTTAAGTGGATACAGAATAATAAACATGACAAATATGGATTCAGTACTGTATATAAAAACAGTAAAGGCATAATCTGGAAAACCAAGACTTGTGCATTATAAGGAATAATATTCTGAATATTTTACAGTTGGTTTGATACCTTTATCTCAAACTGTCAGAATGTAATTAATTTAAGTGGATACAGAATAATAAACATGACAAATATGGATTCAGTACTGTATATAAAAACAGTAAAGGCATAATCTGGAAAACCAAGACTTGTGCATTATAAGGAATAATATTCTGAATATTTTACAGTTGGTTTGATACCTTTATCTCAAACTGTCAGAATGTAATTAATTTAAGTGGATACAGAATAATAAACATGACAAATATGGATTCAGTACTGTATATAAAAACAGTAAAGGCATAATCTGGAAAACCAAGACTTGTGCATTATAAGGAATAATATTCTGAATATTTTACAGTTGGTTTGATACCTTTATCTCAAACTGTCAGAATGTAATTAATTTAAGTGGATACAGAATAATAAACATGACAAATATGGATTCAGTACTGTATATAAAAACAGTAAAGGCATAATCTGGAAAACCAAGACTTGTGCATTATAAGGAATAATATTCTGAATATTTTACAGTTGGTTTGATACCTTTATCTCAAACTGTCAGAATGTAATTAATTTAAGTGGATACAGAATAATAAACATGACAAATATGGATTCAGTACTGTATATAAAAACAGTAAAGGCATAATCTGGAAAACCAAGACTTGTGCATTATAAGGAATAATATTCTGAATATTTTACAGTTGGTTTGATACCTTTATCTCAAACTGTCAGAATGTAATTAATTTAAGTGGATACAGAATAATAAACATGACAAATATGGATTCAGTACTGTATATAAAAACAGTAAAGGCATAATCTGGAAAACCAAGACTTGTGCATTATAAGGAATAATATTCTGAATATTTTACAGTTGGTTTGATACCTTTATCTCAAACTGTCAGAATGTAATTAATTTAAGTGGATACAGAATAATAAACATGACAAATATGGATTCAGTACTGTATATAAAAACAGTAAAGGCATAATCTGGAAAACCAAGACTTGTGCATTATAAGGAATAATATTCTGAATATTTTACAGTTGGTTTGATACCTTTATCTCAAACTGTCAGAATGTAATTAATTTAAGTGGATACAGAATAATAAACATGACAAATATGGATTCAGTACTGTATATAAAAACAGTAAAGGCATAATCTGGAAAACCAAGACTTGTGCATTATAAGGAATAATATTCTGAATATTTTACAGTTGGTTTGATACCTTTAGATCAAATGGGGTTGTCGTTTAATAGATTTATATTATTGCATACATTAAAAGTTGTAAAATTATTATAAAAAACATAAAATTGGAATTCCAAAAAGCATTTTGCATTTTGTGTGTACAACTGCATGTCTTTAGTGATACAAGCTCAGAAACATTTATAACCTGTTGGAGTTTTTTATGTTGTGTATTGACTTGGTGCCATGACGGATATTGAAATGTTGTTATTTATTTTTCATTTTAAACAGTATAGATGATTACTTAATGGTAATACAATATTTGTGAACACAAGTTGCACAACTGCGTAGGTCAGACCATAAATCCCCAAAAACTATGCATGGGGGCTTGTTTTGGTGTTGCCACCCCTCATAGACCGCATGCCACCCCTTTGCCACCCTAAAAATTATTTTCTAGATCCGCCCCTGCCAACAGTAAGCAAACTCTAAGAATATTCCAGCACCAATTTTACACCGTCAATATAATTTTTCTTCATATAAACCAGATCTGTTTACGTGTGATGCAGTAACAAGACTGAGTATGGTGGCATAATGCCAAGAAAAACATCTTTTGTCAACTTGTCATCATCGCAGACTACACGAACAAACAAACATGCTACGCGACAAGTGTAGTATGCTCTGATTTAGGAACCAATGATTCGTTTAAACCGTTTCAATTTAGTGAATCAAAAACCATGCTGCTAATCCAAATCCCGAAGCAACTGATTCTTTGAATTAATACTTCTAAAGGCGAGTTAACTAACTCCAGAAACAACTCACATTTACTAGATAACAAAAGTTCTGTACAAAGCTTCTGTTGCCTTGTGCCATACTGTTGTATTTGTGTGATGTGCATTACACAAAGCTTACCCTTTCTAAAATGAACCATGATTTTACATGAACTGTGGTTATACAAATGCTATTACGGCAAAAAAAAAAAGAAATAAAGAAAAGAAAACATGGTTACTACACGTTTACCATAATAAAACCATGGTTTATTTTCCTAAGGGTAAAGAGAGGAAGAGTTTAGTTTTTTTATTTAAGTGTTTAATGTCAAAGTTATAATATTATACACTAACAGGACACCTTACCCTTTTCCTCCCTCTAGAATGGCAGTTCTGAGGTTGCTGAAAGACCCTCAAATCTTAATTTAACAGGGGATCAAATTTCTCCTGTGGATGTCCAGTATGCTCGAGTTAACAAACCCCCCAGAGCAGTATCAGAAAATACCCCCAACTTCAGTGCCCAACCTGACCTCCAGGGAGCAATAGCAGCCTTTACCCCTCCATCCATCTCAAACTTTGACACAACAGCAGCAAACCCGAAATACTGGAAACTGGAGCACACTTATGAAGAACCCCCCCACACACACAGTCGTCTAGAAGAGATTGACTGCTATGCCGTGGGGTGGAGGAGGCAGGCAGCAGGGGATGAAGGTGAGAAATTAGGAAAACAAGCATCAAAACTGGCTCAGGACTTACTTAGTTTTGAACATTTCCTGTCTTCAGATATAAAAATGATTTGAAATGGTTTCAAAAGAACCATGCACTAAGTAGTCACTAAAATAATATATATAAAACATATAAATGCTTATTTGGTGCATGTTTTGACCTTTTCTTCAGTGAACCTTCCAAAGAATCATCTGTATTCAGAGGTGAACATCAGGGGTGCCCAAGACAGCTTTGCTGTACCAAGACCTGGGCCTAGTCTTCCTCTAAGACCACCCCCAAGATCTGCTCATGGTCCTTTGCGACCAGAGCTCAGCGGGCAGGTAAATATCCATGATGAGAATATTTTATGAATATATTCTGTGTAGTATATAGTGCTCAATCACTTATAAAAATGCTAAATTTTATGATTTTCCCTCAGAGTTTTGGTGTGTCCTCACTGATGACTCAACCACAACACTCTGATTTTCATCATTCAGAGGAGCCAAATCTGAATGCTTCCTCCAGCTCCATTTATGAGCAGATTCCAGAAAGACCAAGTTGCCACCCCTCATAGACCGCATGCCACCCCTTTGCCACCCTAAAAATTATTTTCTAGATCCGCCCCTGCCAACAGTAAGCAAACTCTAAGAATATTCCAGCACCAATTTTACACCGTCAATATAATTTTTCTTCATATAAACCAGATCTGTTTACGTGTGATGCAGTAACAAGACTGAGTATGGTGGCATAATGCCAAGAAAAACATCTTTTGTCAACTTGTCATCATCGCAGACTACACGAACAAACAAACATGCTACGCGACAAGTGTAGTATGCTCTGATTTAGGAACCAATGATTCGTTTAAACCGTTTCAATTTAGTGAATCAAAAACCATGCTGCTAATCCAAATCCCGAAGCAACTGATTCTTTGAATTAATACTTCTAAAGGCGAGTTAACTAACTCCAGAAACAACTCACATTTACTAGATAACAAAAGTTCTGTACAAAGCTTCTGTTGCCTTGTGCCATACTGTTGTATTTGTGTGATGTGCATTACACAAAGCTTACCCTTTCTAAAATGAACCATGATTTTACATGAACTGTGGTTATACAAATGCTATTACGGCAAAAAAAAAAAGAAATAAAGAAAAGAAAACATGGTTACTACACGTTTACCATAATAAAACCATGGTTTATTTTCCTAAGGGTAAAGAGAGGAAGAGTTTAGTTTTTTTATTTAAGTGTTTAATGTCAAAGTTATAATATTATACACTAACAGGACACCTTACCCTTTTCCTCCCTCTAGAATGGCAGTTCTGAGGTTGCTGAAAGACCCTCAAATCTTAATTTAACAGGGGATCAAATTTCTCCTGTGGATGTCCAGTATGCTCGAGTTAACAAACCCCCCAGAGCAGTATCAGAAAATACCCCCAACTTCAGTGCCCAACCTGACCTCCAGGGAGCAATAGCAGCCTTTACCCCTCCATCCATCTCAAACTTTGACACAACAGCAGCAAACCCGAAATACTGGAAACTGGAGCACACTTATGAAGAACCCCCCCACACACACAGTCGTCTAGAAGAGATTGACTGCTATGCCGTGGGGTGGAGGAGGCAGGCAGCAGGGGATGAAGGTGAGAAATTAGGAAAACAAGCATCAAAACTGGCTCAGGACTTACTTAGTTTTGAACATTTCCTGTCTTCAGATATAAAAATGATTTGAAATGGTTTCAAAAGAACCATGCACTAAGTAGTCACTAAAATAATAATATATAAAACATATAAATGGCTATTTGGTGCATGTTTTGAACTTTTCTTCAGTGAACCTTCCAAAGAATCATCTGTATTCAGAGGTGAACATCAGGGGTGCCCAAGACAGCTTTGCTGTACCAAGACCTGGGCCTAGTCTTCCTCTAAGACCACCCCCAAGATCTGCTCATGGTCCTTTGCGACCAGAGCTCAGCGGGCAGGTAAATATCCATGATGAGAATATTTTATGAATATATTCTGTGTAGTATATAGTGCTCAATCACTTATAAAAATGCTAAATTTTATGATTTTCCCTCAGAGTTTTGGTGTGTCCTCACTGATGACTCAACCACAACACTCTGATTTTCATCATTCAGAGGAGCCAAATCTGAATGCTTCCTCCAGCTCCATTTATGAGCAGATTCCAGAAAGACCAACCAGCTCTAGAGCATGTCTGCCCCCACCAAATCACAAACGCTGACCTCAGGATTATATAGACCTTTGACTTCACCAAAGGAATGTTTCATTTGTAAACACTCTGTATAATGAGATTAAAATCAGCATAGTGATATTAGGATGACATATGTGTACCAAAACATTACTTATCTGTATATACATTTATAAGGCTTGTTAATAGTGATCTCCCCATCACTATTGTAGGCATGTTTATCTGTTTTTCATTTATTTAAATTGTATCTGAATAGTTTTTTCATTGAATCAGTCACTCATTCAAAGTTCTAATTGCACAGTAAATAATTTCAGAATAATTTTTTATCAAATATATTATGATTACCAACCACAGATTTTGTTTCGGTGAATTGCAGCCCTCCCTATTCATTTTTAATTACCTAAAGTTTGATAATAGCTTCAAGTGAGGTTTGATAGACCATAATATAACTAGCTTGAATTATTTAGCTGATGATATTACCATAAAAGAGTACGCACTAATCACTGCATGAGAAGAACATCACAGAACAAGAAAGCAGACACACAGATGAAAGCAACTCTGTATAATGAGATTAAAATCAGCATAGTGATATTAGGATGACATATGTGTACCAAAACATTACTTATAAGCTGTATATACATTTATAAGGCTTGTTAATAGTGATCTCCCCATCACTATTGTAGGCATGTTTATCTGTTTTTCATTTATTTAAATTGTATCTGAATAGTTTTTTCATTGAATTAGTCACTCATTCAGTTCTAATTGCACAGTAAATAATTTCAGAAAAATTTTTAATCAAATATATTATGATTACCAACCACAGATTTTGTTTCGGTGAATTGCAGCCCTCCCTATTCATTTTTAATTACCTAAAGTTTGATAATAGCTTCAAGTGATGTTTGATAGACCATAATATAACTAGCTTGAATTATTTAGCTGATGATATTACCATAAAAGAGTACGCACTAATCACTGCATGAGAAGAACATCACAGAACAAGAAAGCAGACACACAGATGAAAGCGTATTTCGGTGAGTGACCAGACACACAATGAGAGCATCTCTGTAAAACCCTTTTATTTCCACAAACAAGCCCCACATTGGTCATGAAGGACTGTGCAGTTCTGTTTAGCATTTGAGAATCATTACAAAAAAAACACACCAAAAAATAAGATGTGTACCTGAAGCCACCATGGAATGGCCACTTTAAATATCAAAAGCAGTTGGTTAACCACCTATTTGATGCTTATCCCTCAAACAAATTTTCTGATGAAGATCAACACCACTTAAAAACAGATTAAATCATTGACCATTTACCCCAATATGGGTAATTAATTTATTCAAAAACAACATTCTCAACTGCACCATAATTCACTTAACACCCACCCATTCACACAATGATCCCTAATCTGTTTTTGTCTGGTATTAGATAACTCAGTTCTTTTTGCTCTTCGGTGAGTCGTACTTCCTCTTGCTGGAGTACCAAAGGAGCAGAGGAATGCCAATGGAGGGAAGGGTCATGACACCAAAAGCTGCCCAGTCCAGCTTTTAGAAAAACAGAGATTAGATTTCAATAAAACAGCACAGACAATCATACATTAAAGACCATTATACACAATTTTCTATATTAAAACACTTACGTAATGTGGAGAAAAGCGTCTGTCAAACTCTCTCTGGGCGAGGATGCCTCCCTGACCCGGAGCACTTGTGTAACCAACCTGAGCAATGTGAGAAATGTCTTAGCTAACAGCCAGTAACTACATTTACATGGACTGTAATAATAAAACATTTAGCCAAATGTTGATTTTTGGCATTAATATGGTAACATTTTTTTCCCTCAATATAATCGCTAATTTAGGCACAGTAAAAAACAACAACATTTCCTTATGATGACTGTGTATATGAAAGGTAGCATGGGACTCCACTCACCACAACCTGTCCACCCTCCTGGGCCAGGTAACTAACAGAAGCAGAGGTGAAGTTGAAGTATCCAGCTTTTAGAGGCCGCAGAACCACTGTGTGAGAAACATTACTGGCACTGTGGAGAGGATGAGTTAAGGAACATAATCTACTAAAAAACTAAAATAAATAAAGCATCCCATCCCGAGTGTCTGATACAGTACTGATGATGTTAGGTGCTATCAGTAACAGACAGAAGAGATTGATTGAAGGCTTAACTGGATTACTAAAAGTGTGTAAAGTACTCAGAATGCACTTAAAAGTAAAAACAAAAAAAAATAGCATACATACATTTATACTGCTTGCGTATAACGTACAGCATAAAGACAAAACGTATTGTAATGTGTCATTCACAGCATATTTAGTTTTTCAAAAAAGAAAATATTTAGCAGCCACTTTACCTTCGTCCGCTGGTTTGAACCCCAAAATTACGAAGACAGTTGAACGCATGCGCAGAGGATTTTACTCTTCCGCAAGCATGACGTGTCCACAGTGTGTACGGAAACACTCTAAACCCCACAGCGCCGCCTACTGCTTCGGCCTGAAGAAGTCTAATGAAGAATATATTTAGGCTATATATATATATATATATATATATAATATATATAAAATATAATTTATTAGTAGCATATTCATTTGTAGCCTATAATGTCTTTTTCTACAGTGCTGGTGTATTTTCTAACTCTTGATAAATGTTTAAATGCAGAACAAATATGACAAAATTCTGCAGACAGTTTAGCCTTATATTTATTTTATAGTCTATGAAAGGGGTGGCGAACTCCGGTCCTGGAGAGCCGCAGCCCTGCAGAGTTCAGCTCCAACCCTAATTAAAACTCACCTGCCTGTAGCTTCCTAGAAACCATTCAGACCTTGATTAGCTTGTTCAGGTGTGTTTGATTAGGGTTGAAGCAAAACTCTGCAGGGCTGCGGCTCTCCAGGACCGACGTTCGCCACCCCTGGTCTATGTTATACGATTCTTGTGAGGAGGTTTAAGCTTAGGGGTGCGCCGGGTTACTTGTAACACACGTGGTTTAAACATTTCCATGCTAACATAACATTTAGGTATTTACTAGTTGTCATATTAACACTATATAGAGAACAAAGTGCGAAAACAGCAAAATAAAAAAACTCTTTTGAAGATATCGCTGAAAAATCTCAGTTTTTAGTATTGCTTTTAAACGAGACAAATCTGCTATTATTTTCATCTCAAATCTGTTCATTTCCATGCTAACATAACATTTAGGTATTTACTAGTTGTCATATTAACACTATATAGAGAACAAAGTGCGAAAACAGCAAAATAAAAAAAACTCTTTTGAAGATATCGCTGAAAAATCTCAGTTTTTAGTATTGCTTTTAAACGAGACAAATCTGCTATTATTTTCATCTCGAATCTGTTATTTATCAGTTTTTTTAATGCTTCAAGGAATGCTATAACACTGGCATACAATGTGCATACTATAGGCTGTGTATATCACCAGCAAAGTCACGATACGATACGTATCACGATACAGAGGCCACGATACGATACATATCATGATACAGGACTGCACTTCACCTCAGCAGAATTTAGTAAAACTGTTTATGAAACACTGCATGCTATAGGCTCATTGCTAACTATCGGCAGAGCAGGCAGTTGACCTCTGCATTATGAAGGGCTTCCATAACTGTACCACAGTACAGTATAGGTAATGGCATATGTTTCATGTTTACGTTGTGCACTCCCCACCAGGTACAATATTCTGATTGTTTGCATCTTGTTTCTAAGCCCATAAATAATAATGTACTCGTTCTAATAAAGTTATATTGCAATGTACTCGTTCTAATAGCCTATATTAAAAAATCATATTTACATTGCTGGTAGGTTATCATTCCACAAATTAACACACTCTGCATTTAAAAAATAAAAATAAAAATGAGAATAGTTCTAAACTAATGCGCTGTGTCTTCTGTATCTAGTGCACACACAGTTCAGTCACTCACACAGATCATGTTGCGGCCGCACTCAGACATTCAGGAACAAACTTTTTAGCGCTGCCCCGCAATTTTATCAACTAAATAGCTTAATCGCTCAAGAGCTACATTATATTTCTCAACCATGAGCTGGTCACATCGTTGTTTCCAAAGGAATTAAAGCCACAGCTTCACTGTTAATAGAGAAACGCGGCAACATGGTGGTAATTCATACATACACAGCTCCCCTCCTCATAAATGAACACTTGATGAATTACACTTTTCTGAGAATAGAATATTGAAGTGGAGATCGCTAAACTGCAAGCTAACCGGTGTTTTCAGAAAGCAAGCGCGTTTATCCAGTGGAGAGAGAGCGTGTGCACATGGTTGCCAGGTTGACAAAGTAACACACTTAGCAGATTTTTTTCCTTATTGCGAAAGTGTGAAGCTCTGTGTCGGGGATTACGTCTCTTTATATCAGGCAACCCAGTTGTGTTCCTCTGCGGCCAGATTAAACCTTGCTGTAGCCTATATATTATGCTCTATTCATTTTTTATTTTTTTTTAGAAACCTGCACTTTTCTACTCAATTTTAAAGTTGTTCTTGTATTCAAATTAAGCGCGTTCCACTGCTGCACACGTGCCACAGTATAGATACAGGGCCAGCTGTATCGATACTTGTATCGTCACACCTCTGTGACGATATATCGTCGAATCGATGTATCGAACACAGCACTAGTGCGTACAATGGTATTCTATGACATTAGCGATGTAATTTACACTATTTAGGATTTTTATGAATTTTAATGAGAAATTAGGAGACACAGGTGAATAAAAAGTGTCAGTCAATGTTTAATGTTTAGAAACTATTATTTCAAGAAATGTAAAACACATTTTGGCTCGTCTATTTGTTTCCTGTTCTGTGAGAGCTGTGTGTGGAGTGAGGGGAGTGTTGTGTTCATCTGTGTGTTTCTTCATCTATTTGCCCACATTGTTTTGAACTAGGCTATATAGCTAAGTTTTGTAATCAGGGCTGTCCAAACTCCAAAATTAGGTTATTTTTAATTCAGATTTTTTTTTTTATTGCCAAAAATATTTTAGTTTGTCTTGTATCTTTTTTTTTTTTTTTCATTAGATCAGATAACATTTTTAAGCTCTATGGTCATGTTACAATGTGACCCTCAGATTTCACTTTCACCCTTTCACGTCTATTATTTTGGGGTAAAGAAAGAAAGAAAGAAAGAAAGAAGGAAAGAAAGAAAAACATATACACTGTAATTATGAAACAAAGCGACATATTTGTACTAGATAAGTGTGAAATTAATGTGGATAAAATTACTCTGAACCCCATGTGGATTTTGACTGATGAAGTGACAGTAAAATCATTAAAATAATAAAAAATGTAGGCCTATGTGTTTAAATGAACAATGGGACATAGCTACAACTAACATTCAAAAAGCACACAACTCAAAAAATATATTTAGATAGATAGTCGCAGTTTTTCTTTTATCTCACAATTGTGATTTTTATTTCTGGCGTTCGTATCAGTAATAAAGGAGGGTGGTGGAGATGGCATATTGTGAATGAACTTCATGTGCTACACTGCTGTGCTGCACATGAAGCCGCAAGTGTTCATGTTCATGCGCCGCAAGTGTTGACAGGTTTTTCGCAACAAAACCCGCCCAGTTGCCACTCAATAACCAGCCAAAACTAGCCCAATGGCATTTCGAGGGTAAAATACACTTTATTTTGGCGGGGTTCCCCTGGTACAGTTTGCATTCAACCTGCTGACATGAAAAACAACCAGCGGCAACAGTGTTAAAGTAGCCCAATTCCATGGGAAACCTGTGGACTTGGCAACTAAAAGGTGCATTAAAGTGCCCCTATTTTGGGTTATGAAAGGTTCATATTTTGGTTTTGGGAGTCCTCAACAACAGGTTGACATGCATACAAGGACAAAAAACACTTTCATTGTCTTATAATATGCATTTATTTTTAACTTACTACTTGCTTAACGACTCCCAAATTATTCACTCAATGATTCATTTTTCCAAACCCCTCCTTTGTGTGAATCTGTGGTGCTTGGTCCGATTGGTCTCATTTCAATTTCATCATGCCTGTAATGCCTGATAAAGTATGGGATTACATTTGTGTCAGTTCAAATGAATGTAATTTTTCAAGAAACTTAAGAAAATATAAATTGAAATTGAATAAAATGTCTTTGAAACTGAAAAAAATTTTCAAAATCTTTGACTTCGTTTTTAAAACACTGCATGTTTTCTCTTCTTTCATTCGTGGATTTGTACTTACAAATGTGCTTCCGGAGTTTTCATTTACGCTTCTAAAGCTTTCGTTTACGCTTCTGAAGTTTTCGGTTATGTTTCTGAAATTTTCGTTCGCCATTCTGACACAAATCTCTCGTGGGGGCGGGGCTAGCACCAGTGTGTTCTCATTGGCTACTGAGTTTTTGATTGACAGCTTCTTGACCTGGAAGTGAAGGCGTCAGTGACAGTGTTGGCTTGCCAGTGTGGATGTGTTAGCGGTTTCCAATTTCATTTTAATGATATAAAAATATATATAAATATTTTATTATTATTATTATTTTATCAGTATTTATCTGCTGCTACACCACATTGTTGAGATGATTTCTTAGGAATAGCACAGACGAATGATTTCATTATCATTATCATCATCCTTATCATCGTTGTTATCAGGATACTTGTGGTAAGTTTTCTTGATTTAACCCAATCATTACAGCACCTGGTTATCTACACACAGTTACAGTCTTCAATTGGATCATATTTGCTTCGATTAGTTCATATTTTCCCCCAGCACATAATGTACAGTACTAAATGTACTGTATCTGACAATGACCGATGCCATTTTACAAGCGCGCTGTCAATCACTGCACTGTCAACTTCAGCAATGTAAAGCCTTTTTACCATGCTTTTTCTGTGTCCAGATTTGACTGTAATAATAATGCAAAAAATGTCAGTTCAGATGAATATTTTGGGGTATTTCAGGTAAATCCTAATACATGCAAATAATTATGACTGAAAATAGTGTCCAGTAACTAGGGTATACACAGTCATGGATATATAGGGCTATACAGCCATCTAATGGTTACACAAGGGTATTACAGATGATAAATGGTGCATAATTTTGAGGTATTTAGTACTACATTAATACTAATATATATCTATAATTTATAATAATATATATAAAAAAATATATTGTGTGTTTATTTGTTTGAAATATTTTTTGTTTGAAATGTTTAATGGGAGTTCAGAGCAGTTTGTATTGTATGTTCTTTCTTAATTTCCAGGGAGCGGAGCAACTTTTCCATAAACAAACTTCTGATGCTGACCCAGAGGATGTAGTGGTAGTACCAGAGATCCATTGCCCCCATCAGACAAGATTCTTACTTTGTTCAGACACCTCACCTTTGAATGACTGGGATCTTGATCTTCAGACACTTGATATTATGCAAATATTTTAATTTCGTTGGAGCTCTAGATTAAAACAAACACAGTTCACAAGTACACAAGAGGTTGCATTTTATTCGTATTAGTCTATGCTGATCTTGGATTAGCATACCAACAGCATATGATTGTTAAGGGGATAGTTCTCTCAAAAATAAAAACTCTCATCTTTTACTCACCCTCATGCTGCCCCAAATGCATATTACTTTCTTTCGACTGGACAGGTAAACACAAATTAAGATTTTTAGGCAAATAATCCATCTCTGTGAGTCCTAAAGATGCTTTAAAAACCACACACAGCTACCGTGACAGTAATCCATCTGACCTTAATGGTTGAATCAGTATATTTTGAAGTGAAACAACAGATAAGAACAACACTAATAATTTAAACTTTTGACTATTAACAATCACTTCCAATCACTTCCAGTCATACGTGCATGGGCTACAATTCACTTGTGTTATGTGGATTCTCAGAGATGGATTATTTTCTTAAAAATCTTTGTGTTTATGTCAAGAAAGAAAAGTCATACACATCTGGAATGTCATGAAAGTGAGTAAATTAGAGAATTTTCATTTTTTGGGGTGGAATATTCCT
>NW_015506188.1:119686-120012 GCF_001515645.1 Sinocyclocheilus grahami | reverse complement strand
TTCAAAGCAGTTTGTATTGTTAGACTATAATACATGTCCTTTCTTAATTTCCAGGGAGCGGAGCAACTTTTCCATAAACAAACTTCTGATGCTGACCCAGAGGATGTAGTGGTAGTACCAGAGATCCATTGCCCCCATCAGACAAGATTCTTACTTTGTTCAGACACCTCACCTTTGAATGACTGGGATCTTGATCTTCAGACACCTGATATTATGCAAATATTTTAATTTCTTTGGATTAAAACATTAAAACAAACACAGTTCACAAGTACACAAGAGGTTGCATTTTATTCGTATTAGTCTATGCTGATCTTGGACCAACAGCA
>NW_015506188.1:64960-119646 GCF_001515645.1 Sinocyclocheilus grahami | reverse complement strand
TACAGTATTTGAAAAAGAATGTGTTTTTTGAACATTAAAGCATGTCAACATATTCTGTTACACCAAATACACAAAATGATGATCTTTAAAAAAGCATCATATGACCCCTTTAAAAACCACACACAGCTACCGTGACAGTAATCCATCTGACCTTAATGGTTGAATCAGTATATTTTGAAGTGAAACAACAGATAAGAACAACACTAATAATTTAAACTTTTGACTATTAACAATCACTTCCAATCACTTCCAGTCATACGTGCATGGGCTACAATTCACTTGTGTTATGTGGATTCTCAGAGATGGATTATTTTCTTAAAAATCTTTGTGTTTATGTCAAGAAAGAAAAGTCATACACATCTGGAATGTCATGAAGGTGAGTAAATTAGAGAATTTTCATTTTTTGGGGTGGAATATTCCTGTAAAGACTGATATTGCACTCCATTACATAACATACACATTCACTGTTTTGTAACTTATACTGTAACAGAAACTGTTGAAAGGATCATTGCAGTTTAAAACATATTATGAATTGTGAACATATTCTGTATATTATGTTCTTGTGCATTTTGTGTAGTAATGTAAATTATGAGAGTACTGTGCATTGCATGTATACTACGCAGTTAGTGTTTCCTGGATTCTGGTCTTTCCTGTCACAACATAATTGCATCCAAGACTTTCACTTTGATACTTGTGTATATGCTATAGTGACAATAAAGAATTTACATTTATTTGAAAAGTCACACTTGAAAGAGTTGATGATTGTTAAAATGTATTTCCAAGTTTAAACGTTAGATAATGTTAACTAAACAAAATTATCAGCATGACAAATACAATTGGCTGCAAGAACATTGTGTGGAATATGTAATAAAATTACCTTGAAGAGAGACTTTTTTGACGAATGAAATATATCACACATATATTTCAAATGTAAGGGCACAACCTAATTAGACCCTACAATGCAAAAGAATCATGAGCAATAAACAAATATCCTACAAGAACATTGGACATTATACAATATTTCCAGTATTATATACAGTACTTTAATAATTAAACCTCAATATGACCTTCTTTTTCTCTCGCGTTTGATTCCTCGCGCTCCTAAAAGCTTATGTGGACAGAGTAATAGCAACAGATAAATACAGATTGAATTCAAAAACAAAACTCCTAACTTTATATCATTAAAATGAAATTGGAAGCTGCTAAGAGATGCTCACATCCACACTGGCAAGGCAACACTGACGCCTTCACTTCCAGGTCAAGAAGCTGTCAATCAAAAACTCAGTAGCCAATGAGAACACACTGCTGCTAGCCCCACCCCCACGAGAGATTTGTGTCAGAATGGCGAACGAAAACTTCAGAAACGTAACGTAAAGCTTTAGAAGCGTAAATGAAAACTCCGGAAGCACATTTGTAAGTACAAATCCGCGAATGAAAGAAGAGAAAACAGAAAAGAGCAGTGTATTAAAAACGAAGTCAAAGATTTTGCCTGCATTCATTTTTTTCAGTTTCAAAGACATTTTATTCAGTTTCAATTTATATTTTCTTAAGTTTCTTGAAAAATTACATTCATTTTAATTGACACAAATGTAATCCCATAATAAAGCAGCAAGTGCAGTGCTGCTTTGTGTACAGCCGCTACCGGGGAAACAGCTATTTTTACCGCTCCAAAAGCTGCACCTAGTGGCAAAGAATGAATTTGCATTTTCATTCAACCAACGCGAAAAGACTAACAAGTGGGCGGGCAATATGCTAATGTTTCATGTTGACGTCAACAAGGCTTGGGATTCCTTTTTAAAAGACTGGTTTCAATGATTCAGAGTCGATTCTTTCTTTTGAGAGACAATAACTTTATACACAGTGCACTTTCAGATTTAAAACTTTGCAGGATGTTTTCATTCACTTAGAGCTGTGTTACACACTGCATGAAAAAAATCCATTATAGGGGCACTTTAAACACAGTATGGTAACGCAACGCTTCTAGACGTCATGAATATACCTAATCTTTCCACCAGAGGTCTCTGTCGCATTACTGATTTTCTGTGACCTCCTATCTAAACGGTCTCGAACGCTTTAAACCTCTTAATTAGCTTTTTGCATTGGCGTATTAGAAGGCTCAGGTGCGGTTGCATTTACAGCAAAGACGACACGATGACCTTTACTGAAAAGCGTCTGTTAAAAGGAGAGTCTGGCAATAAATTAATGTGAGGGAGGATAAATGGGTTCATAACCTGTGATTACCTCAGTGAAAGAAAATTGTGAAACAGATGTGACCATTTTATGCCAGTAATAAAGATCATAGTGAGATCTGGATCTATTCGCACAACATACAGTATATAGGCTAGGCCTATTTGCTGTCTGCTTTCACACTGGCCTCAGGAAATAATGTACAAGCTAAAGTATCATGTTAACTGTTTCTATTACAAAGGTGCTTGACCAGGTGTATAGGCAATACCCTCTGACAACACTATTAAATGGCTACATACAGTTAAATGGCTGTGTGAATGAGAAATACAGCATGAACCCCATTAAAACACTGTGACATCCAGTTCGTTTAGCTTATAATTAACTAGTTTCCCGAAAGATGTTTGGCCTTTTTGTTCATTTATGTTTGATTAACTAATACAGACAAACACATCTTTATCTTTTTCTGACTGCATGCCAACCATCTGTCCTGCTGTTGTGTGATGCATTTCAGTTGAGATGATGGGAAGAACAAGGAGTGAAATAGGGAAATTCTAATCAGTATAGCTTCGTCAGCATAGTCCTTATCTGGTATTTCTGTTTACTGAACCTCTGTCCTGCCATTATTTTCAACCCCCAGTTGAGATTTTCTAGTGTGTGTGCTTGTTCCATTGTATCGAGTGTTATGAGTTTTATTTGGAAACTTGTAGCTTTTGTTTAGGGAGTCTTAAGGGACTGTTGGGGATAGATATCTCACTAAAACAACTTTGAAAGCCTATCTACACAAGCACACACATGCATTGGTACACTGTGTTCTGAGAAAAACACGTCTAGCTCTTTTAGAATGTTCTGTCCTGCCTCAGCACTATTTCTCAGCTACATGTGCTGCGTGACACATGTAACATCATGACATCTTATACATTGCAGAAAGATTAGTTACATTTACAGCAGTTGCACAATACACACAGTGTATTTTGCAAGTGGATAATAATAGTTTGAATATAACACACACACACACACACACAAACACACACACACACACACACTATTATTATTAGCAGAAATTGTAGTATTATAATATGGGGCCAGATCGGCATACACACACACACACACACACACACACACACACACACACACACACACACACACACACACCACACACTATTATTATTAGCAGAAATTGTAGTATTATAATATGGGGCCAGATCGGCCTCAAAAATAATACAAAATTCATAAATTCACAGCACAATTTACATATGTGTGCGCACATTATTTTTGAGGCCGATCTGGCTCCATAATTATACACCCAACCCAACCCAACCAAACAAAAATGTAAAAATATTGTACTCCTTGTACTAGCCTACTACTACTACTGATTATTATTATACTATTATTGTTATTATTTCTATTGTAAATATGAGGTCTTTATGCATTCCTACTGTGTCCTTTTATTAACTGAGTCTGTGTAATTGCAATATTTTAGACCAAGTAAGGATGCTTGCTTTTTTTCTAGTCACAACTCTGTGTTTAGATGTCTTACTGATAATATTTCAGAAATCATGTTTTCTGTCCACTGTTTAGTATCAGAACTACCGATTCGTGAATGAATCTTTAATCGGTCAATTGTTTGGTTCAGTCTGATTCATTTTTTCACAGTTCACTCACGCACTGAATCGTTTGCAGTGGTTTCTCACACCCTTACATATAATTTATGACCCTTACATATAATTTATTTAAGACAGAAAACCAAAAATATTACTGATTGACATATTTACATGTAATCCATTGTATTAAACAAATTTATCGTGTCAGCGGCGACGAAGCAGCTCTTTATTTCTGCATTTGACCATAGAGAAGCTCTACTGCGGTCCATACTGAAATATCAGCTGTAAAAATCCTGATAAATCAAGCAATCTTTTTTTATTAAAATGCACCACGCACTGAATCGTTTGCAGTGGTTTCTCACACCCTTACATATAATTTATGACCCTTACATATAATTTATTTAAGACAGAAAACAAAAAATATTACTGATTGACATATTTACATGTAATCCATTGTATTAAACAAATTTATTGTGTCAGCGGCGACGAAGCAGCTCTTTATTTCTGCATTTGATATACTGAAATATCAGCTGTAAAAATCCTGATAAATCAAGCAATCTTTTTTTATTAAAATGCATTGTAAGTCAGATGCAGTTCTTGTATAACTCTGTGTTGTTGATGTGTGCTCACTGAATGATGTGGCATGCAGGATGTGTCAGAGGTGGTCAGCACACCAGGCCAAAGGATCAGGCACAGCAAGAGCTGGTGGTGGACAACAAGGAAATAACAGGCGATAGCCTTCTATCCTGTGCTTATGGGAATGACGTGAGATAGGTCGTGCAAAGTCTCACTTATTCACATGCTGATAACCTCTGAGTGAGCTGTGGGGAAGGAGTGGGAAACCTCCTGTGAGAAATCACCAGCTGAAGAGTTTCTGGAAGAGTGAGTTACGTTTGTTTGTCGCAGATATGTGCAAATCAGACATCCAGGTAACACGATCTATAAACAAACTTTCTCAAACTAGAGTTTCACCCGCTGACTGGACAGAATGTGATGTTTGTCTTTAGTTTGATTACATTACCGTCCTGTTTAATTATCTGGTGAACCTATAGGAAGAGAGTTTTTTTCTTAAACCTTCTGATTGTTGCTCTTTAGCAAGTGCATTGCATCAATTGTTTTTATAATTTTTAATAATAAATGTAATAATTTATAATATAATAATACAAAATTCATAAATTCACAGCACAATTTACATATGTGTGCGCACATTATTTTTGAGGCCGATCTGGCTCCATAATTATACACCCAACCCAACCCAACCAAACAAAAATGTAAAAATATTGTACTCCTTGTACTAGCCTACTACTACTACTGATTATTATTATACTATTATTGTTATTATTTCTATTGTAAATATGAGGTCTTTATGCATTCCTACTGTGTCCTTTTATTAACTGAGTCTGTGTAATTGCAATATTTTAGACCAAGTAAGGATGCTTGCTTTTTTTCTAGTCACAACTCTGTGTTTAGATGTCTTACTGATAATATTTCAGAAATCATGTTTTCTGTCCACTGTTTAGTATCAGAACTACCGATTCGTGAATGAATCTTTAATCGGTCAATTGTTTGGTTCAGTCTGATTCATTTTTTCACAGTTCACTCACGCACTGAATCGTTTGCAGTGGTTTCTCACACCCTTACATATAATTTATGACCCTTACATATAATTTATTTAAGACAGAAAACAAAAAATATTACTGATTGACATATTTACATGTAATCCATTGTATTAAACAAATTTATTGTGTCAGCGGCGACGAAGCAGCTCTTTATTTCTGCATTTGATATACTGAAATATCAGCTGTAAAAATCCTGATAAATCAAGCAATCTTTTTTTATTAAAATGCATTGTAAGTCAGATGCAGTTCTTGTATAACTCTGTGTTGTTGATGTGTGCTCACTGAATGATGTGGCATGCAGGATGTGTCAGAGGTGGTCAGCACACCAGGCCAAAGGATCAGGCACAGCAAGAGCTGGTGGTGGACAACAAGGAAATAACAGGCGATAGCCTTCTATCCTGTGCTTATGGGAATGACGTGAGATAGGTCGTGCAAAGTCTCACTTATTCACATGCTGATAACCTCTGAGTGAGCTGTGGGGAAGGAGTGGGAAACCTCCTGTGAGAAATCACCAGCTGAAGAGTTTCTGGAAGAGTGAGTTACGTTTGTTTGTCGCAGATATGTGCAAATCAGACATCCAGGTAACACGATCTATAAACAAACTTTCTCAAACTAGAGTTTCACCCGCTGACTGGACAGAATGTGATGTTTGTCTTTAGTTTCATTTGATTACATTACCGTCCTGTTTAATTATCTGGTGAACCTATAGGAAGAGAGTTTTTTTCTTAAACCTTCTGATTGTTGCTCTTTAGCAAGTGCATTGCATCAATTGTTTTTATAATTTTTAATAATAAATGTAATAATTTATAATATTTAATATAAATATTATTATTATATATTGGTTGGAGAAAGCTCGTACCTACTTGAATAAAAAAAAAACCTACTTGGTCAGATTTAATTTAGATAATAATATTAAAAATAATAATTCATCCAACCATTTTCCGGATCAGTTGACTTACATAAGATGCTTATTTACTTATAAATAAATAAAACAATTTTAGGCTATAAATGATTTCCAAATAAAAATATTCATTGTGGCATTTCTAGGATCATCTAGGATCAAGAACAACAATAGGATATTGTTGTAATATAATTTCCACAAATAATAAAGAATATTATGTGGAGGAGTATCTTGATCCTCCAAAAATGAAATATGCTTACATAGTTTATGAGAGGTTATTTATGTCTTATGATAAATATTATTACTTGGCTTGGATTAAATGTATAAAATAACAGCCAGAACGCCAACAAAACCTGCCATAAATCCTCATTGTGAAACTTCAAAGATGGATAATATGTCACCAAAAAAAAATTAGTCTTGGAGACCGTAATACATGGAGGAATTTCCTTTCGGGTGAAAATTCAATTCCTGAACTGATTATTGCACAGGTCTCTCTCTTTTTTTTATGGCATCTTTTTCAGCTGTATTGTGAAATGACTTGCAGGTGCAAGAGAAAGTGTGTTGTGTTATTTTACAGTCCTGTCAGAAAAACAGTGATGGTGTTCTTGTGTTTCTCAGTACTCTATCCTTAAAGGCCCGGTTTAGCCAGATGGCAGGCAGGGTGGTGCAGTGTCTCCCTTTCACAAGCCAAGTCAAACACTAGCCTCGGCCATTTAGCTCTCCATTTCTGCGGGCCTCTCGCCCCAAGCATGAGAACAATGTGGGTTTGAAGCCTCCTGAGTTTCCCTCTGCCTGACACCAACAGGAATGAGAAGAATTCCAAGTTATTAGAGAGAGAAAGATCATGTTCTGTGGATTAGCAGAACGGCTAAAAATACTTTGATCTCCTAACGGACTCCAAGTAGTCTTGTATCTTGGAGGAAATGCTGTATGCCGCACATTTTTAAGCCCATAAACTTTAGTGGAGAGAGAAGAATTTTGGAGAGCGATCAGTCTGGACCTGGGTGGCCAGAAAGCAGATAGAAACCTCTTTGTGTGTCAGCACACACTGATATGGGATTTTTAGATGCAGCACGGTTAGTTACTCTCTAACTTGCATCCAAGTCCTTCTGACTACTAATGTCTAATTAAAACTTGAACAAAGCGATTATATTAGGCCCTTAAAGATTATTCTCCTGATTAAAGGCAGTGGTGCATGCTTGCATTACCTTTTGATTGTAGGCAGCACCGAATCTTTACAGCTAATCACCTTTCTGCTTGAGTTTAGTGGTGCATAATCAAATGGTGCATTCAAATCACTTTGGTCAGAGCAAGATGTACCTTTTCTTTGAAAAACACAGCAATATTTTATTCTTTTAACTCTACGGCTACAAAATGATACATAATGCACTTGAGGTGTGTATTTGTTTTTGTTTTTTTATTCAGTTTATGAAGGTGCTGTAAACTGAATCGTTTACAGAATACTATCGTATTTTGTACATGCTAGTTTTATTGTAATTTAAAAAAAAATGCATTAATTTCAACAAATTTACCATCAATACAGACACCTCATCCATTGCATCTGCCATATTTTCTCACTGACATGTCCCCAACTCGGAAATTCAGGGCTAAAGAAATGACGAGTTAAACACACATGAATGCCACCACAAATTCATAATTACAAGCAGTAAACTATATGAACTTTCTTTAAAGGAATAGTTCATCCAAAAATTCTAATTGGCTGAAAATTTCCTCACCCTCAAGTCATCCAAGATGTAGATGAATTTGATTCTTCATCAGAACAGGTTTGGAGAAATTCTCTGATCCTCTGCAGTGAATGGGTGCTGACAGAATGAGAGTCAGAACAGCTGATAAAAGCATCACAGTAAGTCACGGTAATCCACATTGCTCCAGTCCATCAACCGATGCCTTGCGAAGTGAAAAGTTGCATGTTTCTAATAAACAGATCCATCATTAAGGCATTTGAACTGGTCAAAATACAAGGCAATAATCCATAGTAACGCTTCCACTAGTGAAAAAGTCCTCTCACATCAAAATCTGCCAACATAATTCTTTAGAGCAGTTTTGGACTGTTAGTGCTTGTAAACGGTGCTTGGTCTGTGCATATTTATTTCCTGATTCAGACCTTTTCAATGGAGAAAGCTATACTATGGATAGAGGACTCTTTATATATTTAGGCAGGGCCGGTTCTAGACATTAGGAGGCCCTAGGCAAAATTCATGTTGGAGACCCCCACCCCAATAAAAAGTTATCGGTTTTCGCAAATAAACTCTCTTTCTCTCTCTCTCTCTCTCTCTCTCTCTCTCTCTCTCTCTCTCTATATATATATATCTATATATATAGGCTATATGTATATGTGTATATAAATCTTTTATAACAATATGTCTTTACTATCACTTTTTATCTATTTAACACTTCCTTGCTGAATATTACTGGGTTTTGTTTTTCTGTACTTTTGATCAAATAAATGCAGGCTTGATGAGCATAAGGCAATTCTCTCAAAAACAATAAAAATAGAAATAGGTCCAAACTTTTGACTGGTACTGAATAGTAATCAAACTTTATCTAAGGTAATCTTTTTTGATTTATGAAGATATTATTGTTGTTGTTATTATTCAATACCACTTCAGTAGATGAACATAAGTGCTTTTATAATTTTTTTCCTAGCTGCGGTATGGGCAGGATTTCCCCCTCCAATTTAATCAATATTGACTACAGATATTGTCATATTATTAATATCAATATGATATTATGTATTGCATTGTTAACTTAAATATGAGACATATATATATATATACAGTATATATATATATATATATATATATACACACACACACACACACACACACACACCACACACACACAAATCAAGGGGAAGAGAAAGACTACTAAGCAGAAAAAAGTTATTTTCTAGTTAGTTGAAACTGAAATTCTAAGTGTTATGTTAGAGCAGTAATGTAGTATCATCAGCAGAATTTAAGATAAACACATCTGAGATCAATTATTTGAAACATTAAACAAATGTTGTAGTGTGTTTGCTTTTTAACTTTGAATACAATCTTATCTGCTTTTACTTTTGTAGCTATTTTGCTAGTTAGCTCCCGACGCGCTGTCACATTCACTGTACGCGCAAATTCAAAGCGTCGCGTCTGGGCGCGTCAACGGCGCTCGCGCTGTTTTAACTCGTAACAAAGCGGTGAATGATCTGTCCAGAAATGACGCTGGTCGACAGAACAAGTTTATATTTAGAATACATTGCAATCACTCTAAATTAGATGACGACAACTCACACACCTGCATTAGGAGCGTGCCTATTTAGCCGTTTGCATCGCACAGTTCGCAGCACCTGAAGGATGTGTTCGTTTCGTTTCGTTACGCATTCAGAAGGCAGGACCCGCTTTGAAACGGCAACATTAATTGGTTTAATTGCAAATGAGTGACAATTTAACTATATCCACTGAACAATGAGGCTAGAATTTGCTGCCCGTCTTTACTGGTGGACTAGAATATAGGGAATGCTACGGTTATGGGGGCCCCTCCTCAAAGCCTGAGGCCCTAGGCAACTGCCTGCTCTGCCTAGCGCCGGCCCTGTATTTAGGATATTTTAGCTGTAAGGAACGGTTTGAATTTAAAATGTCTGGATGGATTTGTTTTTCCACAAACACACAGCTTTTCACTTTACAAGATGTTAAATGATGGACTGGAGTCATGTGGATTAGTTGTAGATTATTGTGAAGGTTTTATGAGCAGTTTGGCTCTCATTTTGACGGCACCCATTTACTGCAGAGGATCCATTGGTGAGCAAGTGATGTAATGCTAAATTTCTCCAAATCTGTTCTGATGAACAAACAAACTCATCTACATCTTGGAGAAAATGTATGAGTAATTATGACTTTGTAGTGGCATTTATGTGCATTCAACTTGTAAATACATTCTTTCCATCATGACTTGAACGCACCAAGTCTTTCAAGTACTGTTAGCACAGTAGAATGAAAGGATTGGCTGAAAACCTTCAACTGAGATGTCAAACACTAAATCCATAGAAGCACACTTCACCAGCATGCCAATATTTGGCTGAAGGCTGGGCTTTGTAACAACTGTGGCTAACACATAGCAAGACTCTTGGTATGTTTCATTCCATAACATCCATATGTGCATGCATACCTCAGTGCTTTGTAGATGCTGACACATACCCCTGTGGGTCATTGACCACCCCAAATAGCTTGAATAGCTCTGGTAATGCACTGCCCTTTGTGGCTTACCAGTCAACGTATTTGAGAAAGTTAAAGTAGTGCAAATGTTTTCTTGTCAGACCCTTAAGCATGGCTAATGTCTAATTTGTGTTTACAGGGAGGTCATGTGTGGCTCTCCTATGCGGTAATACTGAAAGTCACTCACTTAATGTTTTCTCTGATTCCTGTGGAGAAGAAAAAGAGAACCAGGGTCCACATAACATCTGTATCCTCCAAACATTTGTCAAAAGTAACCAGTGGAATTTTTACATAACGTGGCTTCCCAATGTAGGAAATTAGTGTGTTTATGTGGTTAAACCATTTTTATTGGCGATTTTCAGTGGGAAATTTCAATTTAGAGAACTTTAAATGACTCTTTATGTTAGGGATGAATAAAACCCACATTTTATTTCCAATTCAATACCAAGACC
Source organism: Sinocyclocheilus grahami (assembly GCF_001515645.1). NCBI lineage: Eukaryota > Metazoa > Chordata > Actinopteri > Cypriniformes > Cyprinidae > Sinocyclocheilus > Sinocyclocheilus grahami. The sequence goes on along the minus strand of NW_015506188.1, from coordinate 108,675 downwards.
AGTTATTTCTTATATCGATACCACTGATACCTCTTTTAAATTAACAGTTTTTTGTGATCTCCAATGTTCAATCCATGTTCAGATCATTTTTAAAAATTTTTCATTTATTAACCCTGTAAAGCTTGACATATGACATAAAAAAATATTTAAAAATCAAACAGTTTATTGACCCATTAGACAAAAAATATTTAAGAAAATGTAACAGAGATGGCATATATGTTTTATGTTTGTATCATTTACATCCATCCATCAGGATTTTATGGTCCAGATTGTATGATCTAGTAAGATGCTTGAGAAGGAAAAACATCTTCATTTTATTCAGAAGACCAAAACTGAGCAGAAATATGCAATTTGGTGCTGTTATTTATATATCTGTTGTATCATAATATGGATCATGTATGGATTATGAAGTAAATCTAAGTTGCTTCAGTCCAGAAAAAGATCTCCAAAACCAATATAAAAGTTATTCTTATACTGCTGCTTCATGAAGAAATAATTTTTCTGCAGTGTTATGTAAAATGACAATAAACCTGACTTTAACCTTTGACCTTTCCGCATTTATGCCTGTGTTCAGATAAGTAAAATATATATTTTTTACTTTTACAAAAAACAAAACAAAACATAACATTTGTTGTGTCAATATCAACAATGTTTGTCAGCATCAGTTTCTTAAAGGAATAGTTCACCCAGAAATGAAATTGAGATTGTAGATAGAGTGTCAATGGTCCATTTGAGAGATAGGTGGCGGTAATGCACTTATAAGTCTGCGATCCGCCGTAAAGCAAGAAGAAGATGCCTCACGCGCCGACTGAAGAAGAAGACACGAACGCGCTCAGGATGCGCTCAGGACAGTTCGGACATTGCGGTGAAAATCAGAAGTAAAAAACGATATAAATACTGTTCAGTTTCTTGCACAGACCGATCGTTTTGTGTCTTTTCACATCAGTGTATCATCACGAGCCGCAGGGTTTAATTTGTTTTTGTTTGTGTATGTTTTATGACACTCAAAGCCGTGATTCCCATCCACTGACATTATAGGACTGACAGACTGCAACGGTTTGAGTTAAAAATCTCAGTTTGGGTTCTACTGAAGAAACAGTAACCTACATCTTGAATGCCCTGGGGGTAAGCAGATAAATATCAAATTTTCATTTTTGGGTGAACTATCCCTTTAAGTATCAATATTTCAAGATTGAGCCACCCGTCATGATTCTGTGTCACTCAAGAAGATGTCTGATATCTGATGTCACTGACCAAAACAAACAAACAAACAAAAAATCTCCATGAATACATCTTCAGATATCTTTCCTATATGAGGCTTCACCAGGCAGAAGTGATGCTGTCTCTATCTGAATTGTGCAATCTCAGTGTTGAGTATTGAGATTGCTCAATAAGATTGAGCATCTTATAACCGCTTCTCCTGGAATTCCAGAGGCGTGTCCCACCAGGTTTGGCCGAGGGCCACGTTTCATGAGATGGCTATGTAATCCCAAGCAAACCCTCCTGCCCTGATCCTGTTAACACCAAGTGTCCATCGCTCCTGGAAATGCTTTCCTGGTCTCCATTGTGTGACGCTTCAGCTTCTGGAAGCGATGAAAGCCTCAGATGGATTTTGTACTGTATAGCAATTTTAGAGCGATAACATATGTTTAGAAGCTGTAACCTGATTACCAGGCAATATCATAAATCATCAGATGTAATGTAGGTCTCATGTGCTGTAATACATGGACAGAAGGTGGAATGTGATGGGAATTTCAGCTCAAAGAGAGGAGAATATGAGGCCATATCACAAATCAGTGTTGTGGTTCACCTTACATGATTATAGACCTTAGTGAGATTAGTTGCTGAATTTAACACAGAGACTGAGAGGGATAGACTGCATGTACTGTATAAATGTCATAGATCACGTAATTTTTGCCAACTAACAACTTTCAAAACTATTTTATGTCTAACTGGTTTTTGTCTACTGAAAGTTTATTCGATTAGCTGATTAATTGCTGAACAATTGCTATGCTGTTAAAGAACAGTACAATCCAATGCACTGAACTTCTGTCCTCACAAACTCTTCCTGTCAAAAATTTAACACGGTGCTATTCTTAGGTCTATTATGAGGAAGGTTGTCCCTAAATTAATGTAAACAAACAGAAAATATAATTCAGTCAGGACCACTATCGTCAAAATTATAGATACTTAGCTTGGTTTGGCGGTATGGTTCTGTTCTGGGCAAAAAACTCCCTGCCCATCCATGCAGCCTGTCATGAATGAGCAGGGAGAGCAGCAATAATAACCCCCCTAGGGTTAACAGAACAGAACAAGGCAGATATCATTAATGTACTTGATATTTAAGTGTAACACTTTATTCAAGATAAAGGAGTCTGATTAGCAAGGAATATCAGAAAGCCAAGTCCTGACTGTGGAGAAAGGAGGAGCTGGGGATGGAGGAGGGTAATTTGCTCCTGAGCAAGCTGGAAAGCTGCTGAATAATACTGAATAGAGCTTATATAGGAATGCCACGATATGTGTCGTATTCCTATAGGTAGATGTGATCAGCTGAGGATAAGCTGATGCAAGCTTGACTCACGTGACCTGCCAGAACTAACGCTAACGCTTAGTTTATGTATTTCATTATTATTATTTTTTTTATAATATAGCCTACCACACGTTTTCATATAGTCACTATTTACACTCACTGTTGTAAACTGTATGATTCAAGAGAACCGACTCATTCGGGAATCGGACTGCACTGGTTGCGCTACTAGTTTTAATACACGAAAAAGAACAAACTAATAGAGTTACTAATAGAATCTGACTTCTCGCTCGATGTTACTGATTAACAAAATCTTTGGAACTTTTAAAAGGATTTTCTAAACAGCTTTTTTCTAAAAAAACCCCCCAAAAAACAGCCAATCAGAATCCACACGATGTAATGAAATGTGTTTATGCGATTTAAGGTTAAAAAAACACATTATTTTCCACATACTGTACATTATTGTTACGCGTCGATTTTTACAAAGTTCATCGGTCTGAAAAAGCGAGGTGTTCTCTGATTGGCCAGCTATCCAGTGCGTTGTGATTGGCCGAATACCTCAAGCATGTGACGGAAATGTTACGCCCCTTACCATATTTGGAAACACATAGCGCCTCCACGACATGGCGGCGGCGGCAGCGGCAGCAATACTACAGCGAGAATAAAAGTTACGCCTTCTTTAAACATTTGGGCGGCGTTATGCAAATCTTCCCACATAGTGAGGTAGATATGTGGGGGCGTGTTAGAACGAGCCGTTTAGGTAGGTGTGGCTGACTCTGAACTTTTATAAAGAATATCTCTTTGGATTTGAGACTTTAGTCTTTGCAACTTTGCTGATCTTCTTTATGCACCAAGAGCTTGTAACACTCCAAAGAGAAAGGAAAAATTGAAATCGCATCATATGACCCCTTTAAGTATAATGTTCTCGGCATGAACCAAGTGATACCTATGTTTTTGCCTTTGTTATAAGGTGGTAATACTTTTAGCTCCTTTCTTATTGAGAATATGTGTTATGCATGATGCTGTAGCTGATACTCAAACAGATAAAAAAAAACAGCCATGTCATAGATCATCCTGAAGGTGTCCGCCTGAATTTTAGAACAATGGGTTAAAATAGGCGGGTTGTAACTAAGGAGGTGTGTCTTGTGCGTAAAGGGGGCGGGGCTGGAAGAGTTCCTCACCCTCGTGTGTTTGAAACAGTCAGCTGAGTCCAAATTGTGCGGACGCGGCTCTAGCCTCGTACAACATGCAGGATCACAGCGAACACGTTTAACCCTGTGCACTTTTTTGTCATTCCAACGTGTACAGAAAACAATCCAGTTAAACACCCTTTCTTTTAATTCCACTTCGCCGTTCTTTCCCCGTGAAGAATACCGATTTGGAGGTGAGTATTCCAGACTGTTTGGATGGATGGGGGCTGTGTTGAGAACATGGTTTCGTGCTCATGCTATATCTATAGATATGCTGATGTAATTTACGAACATGCATTTATTAAGCGTTTTGTAATATAATTCACTGCCAAAACATACCCATCAACAAAGGAGTAGCTCATGTATTTAACAATAGGGTCGATTTAAAGTAAGCTCGCTATTTATGAATGAGATGCATGCATTCTTATAAGTTTTATGAGTGAAACTAGTTTCTATCATAGAGTCTGATTTGCAGCCAATACCGGTAAACTTTGCACACGCGTGTTTACAAACAACTTCAGGAGTGCATGTATTTTTAGATCGTATTTATAGATTTACTTCTAGGTCGTGCTTTCTGTGAAGACATCCTTTGTTTAGGGTGGGCAATCGAGAACCGTTCTTTAAAAAAATAAATAAATACAGGAACCGAATGATTTACATGATGTGATTTTCATGATCTGGTAAAGGATATCGAACGATACGGACTGTACTGAGCTGTTAACAGTTTTTAACGCACTACTATTCGTTAAACACCACTGCTGGGTGCGCAAAACACACCCAAGTCTTTAACTTAAAGTGAATTAAAAAAAAAACCCGGTTCGCCAAATAAATGAATCTTGCGAGCCGTTTTTTAAAGTGAATCGAAAACATCCAGCGCCACTGTGTACTGTAGTCGTATTCCTGAACGAATGATTCTCAAGACTCGGTTCTTTGTAGCGAATCAACATCTTGAGCGCCACTGTGTCTGATTCCAGAGCGAATGAATCGGTTCTTTGTAGTGATTCTGAATCAACCGGAGCGGTTATTGATTTAACTTAATGAGCAATTGTTACTTTCGTCGTGTCTGAAGAGAAGCAAGAAAAGTCACTGCGCTATGTACTTGTGAGAGTGTTAGTTAATGACTGGCTGTTCATTTGGCAGTTAAAGATGTACATGCAGGCTAGTTTGATAAATGAAAAGTTACCACGTTTGTTTAGTATTTTTATTTAATGTATTGGGTCAGTTATTGGATTGCATTTATGCCACCTCTAAAAAGACTATGTAAACAAACCTTTTGATAGAATTTTATTACATTAATTTCCAATTTGAGTTATGCTAAAATCTGACATGATTTATTCTGTAAATCCTATGATTCCTATTCTAAATTTTGATGCAGATGTTGTACATTTGGCCTTACCTTTGTGTTTACATGTGTTTCGGACCATATATTTAGCTTTAAGATAATAGTTATCTTATTTGAGTCTAAAATGCTTGATCTTGATGTTCTACAGTGTGCTATTAGACTATTAACTGCAACATAATCTTACATTATGGGATTGTGCAAATGTTTGATTTGCATGTGTCACAAATGCAAATGAGCTGTTTTTCATTTCAAACAGTTGTCCAAAGAAATTGTTCAGAAAAGTTATGTAATATTCTTGTGCGAGAACGCTCTCTTTCTCTCACACACATACACTAACACAAAGGAGGTGTATCTGTTTTATTTTGTCAAGGAAGGAAGGGAAGTTGATCAGTGGTTCTCTAACAATAGACTGGCCGAGTGCAGGGGTTGGATTTTTAAAGGCATGTTCAGGCACACATATATGAGTTTGTCATTCTCCCTCTCTCACACACCTCTCAATTAGAAATGTGTGGGTTTTATTTGGCAGAGATTCTGCAAAAAGCAATGAAGCAAGACGACAACTCCAAATTGCCACCTCCAGGGCTAGCGGGTTCAATTTAATGTCATTTCAGTTCACAATTTCATACATCTAGTGTTCACTAAGGGAGGTAAGAATAAGGAGAGTTGATAACATCAAACACGCCAACATATTCTGGTTCAGATGGCACAGATTGTACCCTTTTCACCTATCCCCATATTTTTGGGCATTGGTTTTATCTTTAAGCCAAGATGACATGTCAGATTAGTTAGATGTATAGTTTGGTGTTTGCGGTGTATCTTGATGTGACGTTAAAGAGTATTCACACAGTGGTTTGCGACAACAAAACAACCAAAAGTTTAAATTTTTAGTGCATATTTTGGAAGATAAACTGATATCAGTTAACTTCTAATGCCTCTTAATTTCCCTATTTTTCCTCTCTTTTCTCTGATGTTGCAAGTTGTCTCCCACCTTCCTACTTTATCTGGCTATGTTCCCTGAATATTTAGAACCAAATGTAAGCATTCATCCTAAAAATAAACAAATCAGCATGCACTCAGTCCTGCACTCAGTTATCTTGCTAAGAAATTGTGTGAGAGAGACAGAAATAAATAAAGTGAAAGAAGTTTATGCACTATTATTAGCGTTGGCCACATAGAGTCTTGGGGGGGGGAGAATAAGCAAAAGTGCAAAGATTTTGACTGAAAGAGTAGTGTTACATGTGTTCTTAATTTAACCATTGGTGACTGATCCAAGACCCATTGTGTTTGTTTTGGTCAGACTTGCTGAAGTCTATACAAAAGTGGTTTCGGTCAATCCAAAGCTGGTTTGTTTAAAGCAGGAGTTCACTAAAACTGTACATGAACTGTCATAATTGATCAAACTCTGCTGGCTTGCATAGACAGTTAGTAGGAACTCGTGTCGGTTTGCGTTGTGCTTCAGACTCTGTCTCCAGTCTGATTTTTCTTTTTCTTGCTAGCTCTTTTGTTTGTGTGTGGTCATACGGGTGGTCCATGTTAGATAGATTCTGACCTGATTTTGGAGTCTTGGAACACACACATACCCAGCTGCCTCCGATGGACCGTCAATCCGTCACAGGGCACTAGCTCTTTTGATCTCCCCACCGTACCACTGCTGGCTTCCAAAGCTTAAAGACCTTCCATGCAATCCAATACATCACAATGCACCACTCCACTTTTTGTCCACTGTATTCTTCTGCGGCTCAGCATTATGAACAGGTCAGCTCTGATGGTTGCTAGTCCAACATTCTAACTTTCTTTCACAGCAAAAGCTTTACTTTTTGTATGACTTGTATTCTTTAAACCAATTCATGTTGACCTTTGACCTGATTCACCCTATTAGCCAGAATTACTGTTTAAATGTAGAAAACAATTAAATATCCAGTATCCAATGATAAATATGCAGTATTGGTCAATAATGATTTTTTAAAAATCGACCAATAACCAACATAGTTTGATGTGTTGAAAATGGACCTTGTCTTCAGGCAACATTCCTTCAAAGTTTTGGGTGGAGTGGAAGACTCTTGAAGTCTCGTAAGGTTCTGGGAATTTCTGCCTGTCAGATTGAACTAAGTTGTATTGGAATTTTTAGTTGGGTAGCCTATGTGGTGGTTGAAGAAATACTGATGTTGTGAACTTCAGTGTTTTTTAGCTTTAGTTTCTCAGAAATTTGTGATGCAACAACATTTTTTTGTTTTGAAAAACAAAATTTCTCCTCGTGCCAAAATTTCAGTGCATCTCTATCAGAAACGGTGATTTGTCTGTCAGTAAATCATGTATCAGACTACATTAGAGGTATTTTAATTTATTGATAGATATCGGATATATATTGGTTGGTATTGGATATTTAATTTGACAATAATTTGTTACATTTATATAGCGCTTTTCTGGGTACTCAAAGCGCCTTACATAGAAGGGGGGCATGCTCATTTTTCCGATTTTTACATTTAGATTATCTTGACTATCATCTAATGCTGAATTAGTTAATCTTAAAAACATTTTTTTTTAAATAACGCTGTTAAACGTAATATTTTGAAAATCTAAAATGTTATATTTATTCATACTGTACATTACAATGTTGTGAAATTTACCTGTAGCATTTAAATGAGAAAAAAAGGGTCCAACCCTACTCGTGAAGAGCTACCGTCCTGCAGAGTTCAGCACTAACCCCAGTCAAACACTCCTGAACCAGCTAATCAAGGTGTTCAGTGTTGCTTAAAAAATTACAAGCAGGTGTGTTGGAGCAGGGTTGGAATTGAAGTGTGCAAAAATGTAGCTCTGCAAAAGCAGAGCTGAAGACCTTGGAACAATTGACAGTGTTTGATTTTTTTTATTTATTTAGACAAAATATAGGTCATTTATTGGTTATTGCCTAATCGGTACCAGCCAGAATTTATCACTCATTGAGCTTTACATAACAGACAGATACACTACTGTGAGTACAGCTTAAAAGACTTGCATGTTTCTTTCTTTGGCATTATCGTCCAAGTGGATATTGAAGTCACCGAATTCTACACATGTGTACCACTTTTCACGCCAACATATTGATTAGCTCAGCTGTAACCCTGTACAATACGATGTGAAGAGGAGTTAGATGAGGCGTCCTGGCATTTCCCAGCATATTGCAGTACTTGTTTGCATTCAGAATAGCCAAAGTTGGAGTAGACATTAGGGCTGTGTGATTTGGGGGAAAATATCAAATTGCGATTTTTTTTGACAGATATAGTGATTGCGATTTGATTTGCGATTTTAAATTTGCAAAGTCAAGCTTCAGCTCAATATTGTCAATAATGTGCAGCACAGTATGGGTATCATTACCCTGCTGAAAAAAACAATAGAAACCATCACAGAAATTCTTATAGTTTCCATTAAACCATTACAAATTTCCTTTTTGTTTTTTTCAAAATTATTCCAATAGGAATTACTGTTGTTCTATTGGTTGCCATCTGCCATATTACATCCCACCAATAGAATCCATCAAATAGACACCATTATAGTTTACATTAAAACCAAACAAATTCCCATTATAACCCTGAAATCCATTACATTTGTTATTGTGTTTTGGGAGGGAGCCCTAGTAGACATGAAGCTCAAGGTACCTTTATCTTGTTGTTTTTGGATCCATTTGACCTGGCTGACCTTGCAAAGGGCAATATCCAATGGTGGTGGATGACTCTTGATGGGGAAAAAAGAAAAGAAAATAGGTTTCAGACTGAGTGGTTGTCTTGTTCACCTTCCAGAAAGAATGGTATGACTCTATTATGAAGGAAAGAGGGGCGCTTGACCTGTGTTTATGTACGTACTAAAGGGAGGACACTCTAGGAATGATCATCTAGGCCTTGAAATTCCTTAGAAGACATGAGAGGCAGTGGTGGGATTCGTTCACCCTCTTAATTTGCCTCCTTGATAAGACCTTGGTACATCAAGCATTTCACCACCCATCTCTAAACAATGATTTCCCCCCTGTAACAGCTTTGTGTATATTTTTCATCATTAAATCTGGTTGTGCTTTGCTCTATACACAGCGGTTCTTGTCAGTTCTTGTGCGGAGCGCTACCCAAAACACTGGTGGACCATATCGGTATGTGGCAGCTTTATGTAGTGTCTGATATCTTAACAATAACAGGTTGGATTACATAACTGACAACAATAGAGCCTCTGTCAATCAGCGCTCAAAACTATGGGAGGTGAAGATAAATAAACTGGAACCACTTGAACTTGTAAAGTCGTCTTATTTTTTTGCAATGAATTTCAACATCAGGTTAGGGCCTCTGTCTCTTTTTATTCTTTGAAGCACCAGATGATGCAGAGAATGAACCCTGGTGAACTTAAAAGCACTTACAGGCAGTTACAGAAAGTTGATTTGTCATGCATCTGGACTTCAACCTCAACCTCAACCATAACGATTTCATCCGTATTTGCTGTTAAAAATGACTTCATTGTTGTCAACCAAGTGCATGTGGTTTTCAGATTATGACACGAGTTTATTGTGTAGTGTTTAGCATGTCCAGAAGTTTTAGACAGTACCTTGCTCTTTGAACACAGATGTTGGTTGACAATGACCACCAATTTTATCATGTTTAATAGTCTGTTTTTGAACACAAGAACCTGTCTTATTTGGCTACTGAGCCTAATTTTACAGGCTTTCCTAAGGTTAATCAAGTCTTTCAGGGAACCCTCTTTTAAACCCAATGCACCTGATTGAACCACCTTTGCTGGCCTAACAGAGGCAACCTAAGAGTGCGGTCTCAATCATCAGCAAGAATCTCTGTGTATGTGCACGAATGTGTGTCGCTTTTCTTCTCTGTCAGAGTAATGAGCTTGGTCATTGATGCGTAGCGGGCCTGAACGATCTTTCAATGCTGGATGTTAATTTGAGGTTTTGGTGCTGTGCTCATGCTGTTCAGCTGCTCCAGGGTAGAGCCTTGAATCCAGCGTTGAGCACCACATGTTTGGGCTTACTGTTCCTCAGTTTGGACTTTCATGCGGTGCTAAAGTACACTGTCAAAAAGTGCTTTGGTTCTTCCAAGCATGTTGGATCAAAATGTTTCGGAATGGAAATCTAAACTCTATTTCAGTTTACTCTTTTTATTTTTATTATTTATTTTTTTGTCCTACTCTAGCTCTTTCCCGATCAGTTTTGTTCCTGCTCACTTTTTAAGCTCAACCACAGCACAGCCCCCTTCTCCCAGGTCTCCTGAGATAAGTTTGAAATGGTGAAGTGCTATTTTAAGTAGTAGATTCTGTCATGTAGCATGCTGTGTCAAACAAACTGGCTGTCAAAGTACTACAGCGAACAAAGTATTACAGTCACAAACTGCCCATACCTGCCAGTGCTTGATAGGGATGTAACGATATTATATTATCAATATCGTAATATCGTGATTAGAGCCCGACCGATATGGTTTTTTTTTGGGACACAGCGTCACACACGGAGGGCTAGAGTGAGTGGCGGCGGGCGGGCTTGAGAATGTTTCACTGCTTCGTCCATGGTGAAAGCCGATCCGGCGATCCACAGCGTGAAGTTGATGTATTTCCTCAGCGACCAGCATGGATCAGCTCCAGTCATGACAAAGCGGATATCGTCCTCTTTTGGAAGGCCAAACAAAGTAGTTTTCGCTTTCACAACGAAACACACAGCACCTTCACGACATGGCGGCTGCAACAACAATACTACAGTGAGAAAATGTTAGAATGAGCCGTTTTAGGTAGGTGTGGCTGACTCTTAACTTTTATAAAGAATATCTCTTTGGATTTGAGACTTTAGTCTTTGCAACTTTACAGATCTTCTTTATGCACCAAGAGCTTGTAACACTCCAAAGAGAAAGGAAAAGTTGAAATCGCATTATATGACCCCTTTAACATAAAACTTGTATGAACTTTTGGCAACCTAACATATGAAAATGTTCATAATAACATAATTGCAATAATGTTCTATTAGTAAAGGGGGGAACAAACCTTCCTGAGTTTACTTGGAACACGTTCTGACTCACTATTGTCCATTTTTGAGGTACGTTACACTTCTTGAATCAAGGCCTTAATATCACGTGCTGACAGTACTGTGCCCCGTTTTCTCCTGCCTTGCTTCCTGGCCTTTCTTTCAGCTCTTCTTCCATTATCTCCCTCTCTCCACAACGTACTTCAATTTCCAGTTCTCTCAGCTGTGTTGTTGCGTCCTTCAGCGTTGCAAACGTTTTCTCCCCAGTGCTAAGTTTCAGTTTCAGTTGTGCCGGGTATATGCATTTTGCCTCTGTTTCCTTACTTTTTAGCTGTTTGATGACTTCGTAGACTTTTGCTCTTTTCTTCTGAAGGTCCGGAGAGTAGTCTTGGTCAAAGAAAATTCTCCTTTCGTGGAAGTGAATCTGACCCTGGCTCCACGCTTGTCTCATGATCGTGTCTTTCACCACTGCATCCAGGAATCTTATGATAATTGACCTGGGGGGAGCTGTTGGGTCCACTGGCTTTGGTTGGTAATGAGCGATGTGCCCTCTCGATCTTAATATCCATGTCTGGTGGTAAATTAAGCACGTCATTCAGCAACTTCTTCACAAATCCTGCCATATCTTTTCCTTCACTTCCTTCTGGTATCTGATAGATTCGGATGTTATTGCGCCTCATTCTGTTTTCAAGTTAATCACACTTTGCAGTGAGATCCACATCCCGGTGGAGCAGGTACTTTAGTGCACTCTTATGTCGCATCATTATATCTTCCACCGTGCTTATTCTCTCTTCCACCTTTTCGATTCTCTCCTCGTGTTCAGTTAATTGATCTTAAATCTTTGACCGTTTGCTCCACTCTTTCTAGGGACATCTTAGTGTAATTGTGTCCTCTTTGATCTTTTGACTTTTGAGTTTCTTTAATTTCTTCAGCACATCTTGATCTTGCTGACGTCCATTAGCATTGCCTATGCTAATTGGACTCGGTGTTCTCCGGTTTTCTTCCTTTCCTCCTTTGCTGTTCATCTTTTGTCTCGAAGTCTAACTCATTTAACCGGTGAACTTGTTTTTCTTTATTTTAAATGCTAGAAATTATCGTTGCCACTTACTGCTTAAGTAACTCCGTTTAATGCTGCTTACTCATAGCACCACCGGAAGTCCAGCTTTAACTTTAAAATGTACAAAATGTAAATTTTTTCCAATTCCTTATTTGTCTCTTTTTTTTATTTTTTTTTATTTTTAAATATTGCAATAAATATCGTATTGTGGACTTCATATCGCGATATTATCGTATCGTGAGATTTTGATATTACATCCCTAGTGCTTGATTTGTTTTACCACATGCACTGATTAGTATATCTATAGAAGTATACTATAAGTTACCTTGCAGGAGCATAGGAATGAGTTGAAAAGAAACTGATAAAACAGATTTTGCTTCAAGTCGGCATAAAATGGAAATTCACCCTACCTATTTTTAAATAAAAAAATAATAATTTAACTCGTTAATCTTAATCAATTTCTAACAAGTGCACATTCAGCCAGTTTGCCTCCACCTACTCAACAAATGATGGAATGAACCAAGTATATGTTTATCATTTTCAATAATTGTTTCACTCAGATGTACCCATGTCATAGTATGGAAGAAATTATGTTGCTATTTCCATTTCTTTGTGACTTTAAAGGGGTCATGAACTGAGAAATCAAAATTCCCTTTGATATTTTGGCATATAAGAGGCCAATGTGCTATAAAAACATTCTGTTTCAGAACTTTTTCGTTAATCTAGAAACAGCTTATATTGAAGCTAGTTTGACAAAACGACAGCTTGTTGAATATGCCACTCTATGATGTAATAGTATGGCTAAGCACCACCACCGCAGAAGATCAATGCCTGCTTCTACATCACTGCCTGTTTAGCCCCGCTCACTGATTCACACATGTAGTGTAAATAACAAGAGAGGCGAACACAGGTCTACACAGAAACCAAACGATAAAGATGCTCTGAAGACATCAAGATGCTGTGCAGTGCAAAGTTGTGGAAAAACAGTCTTTGCATTGCCTGCCTTCTGATCTCGTTAGGAAAGAGTGAATTAACTTTGCTAATGAAGTTCCAGACCGTGTCCATAAGAATCCTTTGTTCACTTCATTTTATTGCGGATTCGTTTACAAACAAGGTACAATTTGAGGCAGTATTTTCAAAAAGATTGAAACTGAAAGACAATGCTGTACCAACTGTTATGTTCCGACAGTAATGTCGCACCAATGTCGTGTGAGTAATAATAAGAATAAACTGTTTTTATTGTGGTCACTATTGCTTTGTCTTAATACAAATCTTTTGAGTATTTATGCAGTTTTAAGCTAAATCACAGCAGCATCCATCTGTAAAGCATGCAGGCTGTCAAACATGCACAAGTGTTAGCCAATCATAGCAGTGGGCGTTTACTTCCGAGTCTACAATCCGCCACGCCTATTCAAACTGAGCGTTCTGATGAGGGGGGTTAAAAACGGACAGAAAATAGCCTATTACTTCAAAATGATGTTTTTTTTTAATGTAAAAACCTTGATAACATTATAAGTGGGCCTCAGAGAACAGTACAAAATAAAAAACAAAGGCAGTTCATGGCCCCTTTAAAATGTTATGCTTATAATACAACAGATTTTTTTTCTTTAGAATTTATATCATAAAATTGCAAAATAGAAGCATTTTGGTTAATCACAAGTTATGATTTAACAATATATGCATTTAACATTATAGTAATGGGGACTTTTTCTCAGCAATTGGAATCTTTTGAATCTCTTCACCAAAAAGATTTGTCTGGCTTGGCTTCCTGAATGGTTCAGTCACTCTTTCTGCATGTTACATTGTTACACCAGGAGGTGGCCACGAATGATTCTTTTGTGTTATGAGAGACTCACTAAATCATTCACCCAACTGACTTGTTCACAGATGCCTCACTGATTCAGTTTGTTTACATATTCGTTCAGTAGGTCCAACAAATAAAAGTTTCCTTTACAACACGTAAATTCCAAACTATGAGTATATGATTCATTCCATAAATGATTCTTTAGAAAACACTGATTTACTCACAAATACAAAATACTACTTTTTAGTATAAATGTTGCAAAGTGGTCATCACTGAGATTTGGTATATTTTTGCGATATTAAAGTCTCTCTTTGTTTTTCTCTCAGGTTGTTGCACAGGGGTTTGGAGGTGCATGTGACAGCTCACACAGTATGGCCTTAGCTGGATGCCCAGACTACTTCCTCCATCATCCAAACTACCAGGTAAAGCCTAGTATAGAAGTATCTGTATTGCTCCTTCTGAAGCAATGGAGTCTACAGAGCTTTCAAGTTCAGCAGGGCACTGTGTCAGTATTCCCTGACCGTGCTGTAATGACTCCTCGAGCGGAATCTGCACGCAAACCTGAGCGCTCACGTGCACAAATCCTCCTGAACTAGCTCAAGGGGACTCATCGCTTCAGGACAGCGGTTCCCGAGGGTTCTGTGGCATGTCCGCATACCTTTCATCACCATGGCGTTGCCATAGTGCTGCACAGCTGACATGCTGACATGCAAAGTGGCGGCTGTTGCTATTTATACCCGGGCTACGCAGTCAGCCCGCTCTCTCTATATTTGACTTTGCTTGTCTTCTCACTCTCTCTAATATGATTCATTTAGTTTAAATTTTATAAACTATCCAGCACTTCCACAAAATGTTTATTTCTCAGACCCTCCCCCTTCTTCCCTGCCCGTACCTGGGAAGGCTATACAAGTGGCTGGTGCATGAGAACGTGGCAGAGCTTGAGTGTATACAGTGAAGGCAGGGGTGTGGGCTGCCCTCTGTCTGTGGCAGTATGTAACTCTGCAGGGGGTTTCTCAGAGCCACAGTGCACCTGGCCTGGATCTTCTCAAGCAGGGGGGCAACGCAGCCCAAATATTCACTTCAGACATACACAACTGAGGCACCCTGGCTTGCACTGTGGTTCTGCTCTTTTTCTCTTTAAGGCATTAAAGGGACCGTAGTCCACTTTCACATTTATTTATTTATAATGTGACCAAAATACTTACAATTAAATATTTAAATAAATTGTTAAATACCTAATGAAATTATTAATAAAACATTCAAAAATCCAATCTCTTTGGATTGAAATTAAGCCAAAGTTAATGATAAAAATGAATGCAAACTAATTCTAAAATGAAATACAACAGATATTTATTCATGTGTATTATAATTTAAGTCTCATAGTATATGCAAGTCTCATAGTGTATGCATTTTTTCATATTGTACATTGTATCATCCTGTACATTTATAAAAATGCTTAAATTCAAATGCATTTAGTTTTTAGGTTTGTTTATATATTTAGACAATAGTATAGAATTTTTAATATTGACCATTTATCGCTACGACATGAAAATATTTAGTAGCTTATTGTAATTGGTCAGAATTTTAAAGGGGTCATGAACTGCCTTTGTTTTTGTATTTTGTACTGTTCTCTGAGGTCCACTTACAATGTTATCAAGATTTTTACATAAAAAAACATAATAATTTAGAAGTAATCAGCTATTTTCTGTCTGTTTTTAACCCCCTCATCAGAGTGCTCTGTTTGAATAGGCGTGGCGGTTTGTAGACTCGGAAGTAAACGCCCACTGCTATGATTGGCTAACAGCTGAGTATGTTTGACAGCGTACGTTCCTCACAGATGGGTGCAATCTGTCGGTCGGATTCAATCTTTTTGAAAATACCCAATCAAATTGTGCCTTGTTTGTAAACTAATTCGCAGTAAAATGAAGTGAACAAAGGACCAATTTCTTCCTGACGCGGTCTGGATCTTCAATAAAAATAAAGTTCATTCACTCTTTCCTTACATTGGGATCAGAAGTAAGACAACGCAAACACTGTGTGTTACAGTGTCTTGTTGTCTTCAGAGCATCTTTGTGTGGTTTCTGCGTAGACCTGTGTTCGCCGCTCTTGTAAACACTACATGCTCGAATTGGTGGGTGGGGCTAAACAGGCAGTGATGTAGAAGCAGGCATTCATCTTCCTCTGTGGAGGCGGTGCTTATCCACACTATTACATCATAGAGTAGAACATTCCACAAGCTGTTGTTTTGGCAGACTGCCTTCAATATAAGCTCTTTTTAGACTAATGACAAAGTTTTGAGTTCCGAAACTTACAGGATGTCTTTATAGTACAATGACTTCTTATATGTCAAAACATCAAGGGAATTTTGGTTTCTCAGTTCATGTCCCCTTTTATATCAGGTTATCCCTGTTATTTTCTTCTTTTTTTTTTTTTGGTCTACACTTACTCTTTCTTTTCTTCCTGCCCAGTGTTTCTCTATATGTATTCTTATCGATTTTTTTCCTGAGAAGTGTACATCTTTGTTTAATCTTTCTTAGTATAATATATGCATATATATATATATATATATATATATATATCTATATATATGGGAAGACCGGAGTCATATCTAGAGACGAGAATATGGCATAGTTTTTGGGGTACTTTTGATTTGGGCCAGTGGACATGCAACCACCATGAAACCGAACACCCTATCAACTGCACACCAGCACACTAAACCACTCAGCTACTACAAAGTAATCATTAAGAACACCATAGGGTCTGCATAATAGCACGCTAAAACAAAGCACACTCCGAAAACCTAGCAACTAAAAAGCAACACATATACACATATATATATATATATATATATATATATATATATATATATATATATATATATATATATATATATATATATACATATATATATATATATATACGTTTTTTCCTCTTTAGGTATGGTTAGGGATTAGTTCCGTGGCGAGTTGTAAGTCATAAGTTGCTTGTAGTTAATGAGGATGACGATTAGGCTCAGAGGTCATAGGTCAAAAGGAGACTTGGAATTGTGTTTCAGGTTTATAGCTGGGTGTCTGGTCACCAAGAGCCAAATGGGAAAGTTGAGCAGTTGTGTTTATGTTTGTGTATCACATCAGCGCCTAGAATGGCCAAGTTATGGCTTTCAGGGTCAGAGGTCAACTCCAAAATGCTTTGGATTTCTAACCACTCTTTAGCCTAGTCAATAGCCAAGGCTCTACTTGGGTCACGTGACCTGCCTTTCTAGGAAATTCTCTGCCTTTGTTGCCCCGTGGAATCAGCTGGGGGGTTAAGGTTTACATAACGGACACAAGGCCTGAAGCCCATCCAAGTACAACACACACATATATACACACACCCTCTCGCATTCCTCTGTCAACCCCTGCTACAGATCCTGGTGCGTTCCATTTTTGAGCTTCCTTGTAGAGAGTAAAAAGTATGTAAAAAACCTTTACAGTTTGAATTTAAAGTAATATTGCCCAAATTCAACCCGGTTTAACTGAGCAAATAAAAAGTAAATAACTTCTGTTGGTGTGCAGCATTTTTTGGTCTTTTAACACTGCTCAAGATTAACAGTACACTGGCTGAAGCATTAGAGAAGCTTTCTCAGAGCTGTAAATTTCCCTTCTCGTTTTTATAGATGTTTTTCTCTTTTCTGAGAGCTGGCTGGCTTGGTGGAGCGTGAAGAGAGAGCAGAAGAGAGAAATGGAAAGAAGGCAGGCAGAAAAGAGAGCATGGGGACCTCTGGCAGAGGCTAGTTCCTGGAAACTAGGCTTCCATGTTCTTAGGTTTCCTAGAAAACTGGAAATTGAAAATGTGGCTTTATTTTTATTTTTTTCTTGGACTACTACTCTCAGCTTTGTGCATTCTGCTTTGAATTATATGGTGTGAGATTGTGTGTGCAGTTTGAGAGCACTAGAGCTGTTGTTTTAAGTTATGGACATATGTTTTTTATTTTATCCAATAGATAAATAACCTATTTGATGTATTATTTCAGAGATTAAGTCTATATTAGAGTATTTGCCCATTTCCAAATTATAACTGAGATGTAAACTATGACATTGAAGAATAGGTCACCCAAAAACTGTCATCATTTACTCACCCTTATGTTGGTCACTTTCTTTAGTGGAACGCAAAAGAAGATTGTGGCTCTCAAGCTTCAAAAAGCATGCAAAATCATCATTAAAGTATCCTAAAAATATTCCATGATCTTCCAAGTCATTTGTTAGTTTTATGGGAGAAATAGACCAAAACTTATTCACTGATAATCTTCCCTTCTTACTGGACCATTAAGTCAAAACTGGATCAGTTAGTTTTGTAAACTGGATCAACTAATTCATAAAAAAATCAGTTTCAGAAAAATTATTCACTCATGATCAGGAATCCGATATCGCTGATACATTCATGAATGCAGATGTCAAAATTTTCAGTGAGTAACATTGTAAATTTCAGTCTACTCCTCACACAAAGAAATCACATGACTTCAGAAGATTTGAAATATAGAGCACAGTGGTCGTATGTATTGTTTCTTATTGTTTTACTATGCAATTTATTGTTTTCAATGATTATGAAAACAAAATAACTGTAATAAAACAATTACTGTGCCGTATTCCATTTCACTCTTGTTTTATGTTAGGAATCCATTTCCCCCCTTTTCCTTGAAAGCACTCGCCCTTCCCTAAATGTTTATTCGTTTTCAGGAGGTTGTGAAAGTGCACCACTACAACATAGTTGATATTATTTGGTTTTTTTAAAATATAATTTGTATATTATTTATTTAAATGTATTTAAATCATGACAACTCTCTGAAGATTTTAGCATGGTGATGGATATGATAATGTTATTGTATTTGGTTTTGGCCGATTAGATCTGCCAATGCATATGGCGATACGGTGCCATGAGTATTTAAGACATACTGCTGCTGCACAAAAAGCATATAGAATAACCCATAGCAGATCTATACAGATGGAGCTGGGTAAGGTGGAGGGTTTCAGAGAAATTCTGAAAGCACGCTGCAGGAGTCTCAAGTGAATGCAAGGCAGTAAGGAATAACCCATAGCAGATCTATACAGATGGAGCTGGGTAAGGTGGAAGGTTTCAGAGAAATTCTCATTGGTTCATGCAGCATATGCAGCCAATCAGCTTGTGCCAAGTCGTTTAACGCTCTGAATATCATCAGTTACATTAACAACCCGTCAGCCTGCGCTATCTTGAGTTTCATGACTGAACTATATGTATACTTATATGTAAGTGTATGTAATATAATATATGGTAATCTTGTGACCCCAATATTAACTAAGATATTTGATTGATTTTTGTCATCATTGAGCAGCCTTGCTTTCAATCCTCATTTATCTTCATTATTTTGAAGTGACCAGTATTTTATTTTATTTTTTCAAAAAATTTGCTTTTTTTTTTTTCTTGATAGAAGAAAGTAAATCATACAAGAACATTATAAGGGTGAGCACGTGATGGCAAAATCCAAATTTTTTGGGTGGTGAATGGTTCCATTATAGATTAGAAGTATCTACAATAGAAGCACACTAGAGCCTGAAATTCTCAAAGTATTGGTCATGGCATAAAGTGGCGGAGACATCAGCTTGCATGCATCTCTTCATATACAGTGGGTACGGAAAGTATTCAGACCCCCTTAAATTGTTCACTCGTTGTTATATTGCAGCCATTTGCTAAAATCATTTAAGTTATTTTTTTTTCCTCATTAATGTACACACAGCACCCCATATTGACAGAAAAACACAGAATTGTTGTTTTTTTTTTTCTCTTCAGGACAATGTTGACCGCACCCCCTCTCACAGACCATCAAATCTCATTGTTTCAAGCTTCCAGCAGTCGTCCAATAGGAATTCTCCTAATCACCCAGGTGGGTTATTAAAGGGCCGTTCTCTGGTTTTATTCCTGTACATTCAATTACTTTAGTTCTGTTGCATTTGGAGTGGCAACAACTAATTGGATTGCACAGGCAGCGTTTGTCCTCAGTAGCATTGTTGAGGTCACTGGGTTCTGTAAGGTCACAGAGGTTACTGACGACCCCTCCTATAGCTGCAGTGGTTGTGTGCACTTAGCGTTGTATATCCTCCACGAGCTGTGCAAGTCAGGGCCTTTCCCGAATTGCTAACCGTTTTATAGCCGTGAGCAAAGCTGTTGGCCGCAGATCTTGTGTGTGTCTATGTCCTGCTCTGCTCTCCAGATGCTGCCTTGCTTTAACGTGTCACTACCCTGAAGAATATAATTTTTTTTTAGAAAGCCACAGCAGGCTATTGTGTGTAGACATATATACACTGTGGGCTGGTTGCACTGGTCAGGGTTGTAAGAAATGCTGACATTGATACATGCATACATCTTTTTGGCTGTCTATTGTTTTTATATAAAGAATTCTAAATACTAATTTATAATAAGCAACCCACTTAAAGCAGAGGTTTGGGAACTGGGTCCAATGAGCCCCTAGGAGGTCAGAAGGTTTATATATGTGTACACACACACACACACACACACATACATACATATATATTTATCCTTTATACATAAATATAGCTGCCTTTGTATTTTAGGAATGTAGTTCCTTTTGAAAAAAACCCACCTTTGTGTAAAATTGTTTTAAAACCCCTGCATCCAGGAAAACAGTAATACAAATTATTTATGATAAATTTTTCCAATTGAGAGCATCGTCAAACTGAGGTCAAAGGGAGAGTTTGTCATATTTAGTTAACTTCTTGGGACAAATGTGTATGCTAAGTAAACGGAGTCTTGATGCAGACTTTTTATTAACTTCTACTGTTTATAATCTGAGGTAATGATGTTTTCTTTCCTCTACTCTGAATCCTCACACAAACTTTTCTGCATTTTTAGATGCTCAATAAGACATTATTTAGTCTGCATATTAAGCCAATGTCCTTGTGGGGACCGCTGACGCCTTCCTAATGGGCAGGGCGAGATGGCAGTACTCCTGTATCCCATACATACACGGATACACACACACACAGTGTAAAAGCCTATAAATCTTTCTTGTTGTGTTTGTTTCTGGTCATCTGTGGCAAGCCACTGGGTGGGTGGGGGTGTATGAGTACATGCTTCCACTTACATGCCTGTTTGCGCTCTATAAGTTGAGGCTGGAGTTATATGAGGTGACCTATATTCAGTACACACACAAAGAGAGAGAGAGCTGGGCACATGAGGTTGGACCGTCTTCTGAAACACAGTTCCACAGTGAGGAAAGAGAGCTGAAAGAAAAACAACAGGAAAGAGACAGTCTGTCTGACAGTATTAGCCACTGAAGAGATCGGTGTATCCTCTTTTGAAAAAATCACTGCTAGCTAGGAATCTTCCTTATAGATTGCTAATGAATGTTATAATTAGCTCTGTAGCTAATTGACCATTTATTTGTACTGTGTTGTTTGTTATTGTTAGTTGTTTGACAAGATCTTATATTAATAATCAAGGTATTGTGTCCCTCTTACAATAACTGATGAACCAGAGTGAACTTAAGGTTGTAAGGAGCGTTTGTCAGACTTGTCCACTAAATTAGACCCTTTGCAGGGAGCTTGACTGACGATCTGACCGAATATATCGCAGAATCCGCCAAAACTGAGTAGATTGAAAATAGCATGTATTGACATCTTTCCACAGTTGAAATAAAAGACCTTCTAATGCTCATTCATGTTTATTTCTTGCTTTAATAGCAACAGTAAGTAAGGGGGGCAGGTCTTTGAAAAGGGTCAATTAGACACGCCCCTCTTTCTAAAACCCGCCCTGAAAACAATCCAGCATGCAGTCAAGAGTTTAACTTGAATATGATGCATTGAGGATTTATAATTTGCTAGTGTGCAACAAGTGTAAGAACAGGATGTAACATACAAGAGCCTATAGCATCACCATGTACTATAGTAATGTAATTTTAAAATACCATGGTAATAGCATGTTCTTTTACATGTAGATAGTTAATGCCATGGTTTTTTGACGTAAACTTTAAAACTTTGAGTTTACCTTGGTAGCACAGGCAAAAAAACATGGTATCACCATGATAACATATAAAAAGAACCTATGGTGTCAACACATACTGTGGTAATGTCATGATGTTTGGTCATACCATAGTAATTACATAGTTTTTTTTTATGTTACTATGGTAATAGCATGTTCTTTTATATGTAGCATGGGATTGTTTTTAAAGTAAAAGTAACCTTACATGGTAATACCATGGTATATTGTGGAAATGTTTGTGTTTGTTAGTAAGGTGACTTTAAGGAATGTGAAATGGAGAAAAGAGGAAGGGAGTGTTTGGAAAGACGAGGAAAACAGCTCTCAAAGCATATTCGGACAATTTAGAGCTTAGAGCGTTAAACGGGAAGATGCTCTTTGACAATCACTTGCACTCGCTGTACCTCTTGAAGATCTTGTACTTGTAGTACCTAATTGTTTTACATTCCTATTCATCTTATTTAATGTGCATGTTTGAGTTTGAGGAGACTTCTCTCATGCACAGGGCACTTGCCGAGCTCTCTCCTTACATTCACGAACACTTACACTCGGACACACGCGGAAGTGTGTGGGTCTGGGGAATGTATGGAATGCACGGCAGTTCGAACGCTGCTGGTAATCTACAGGAAGTCAGAAGCAGAGCTTTGAATTAGATCTGTTTTCGAATCAGTATCTCTGATTGGTCACTTGTCAGTTGCTAAGGTAAC
The DNA here is from genome assembly GCF_001515645.1 of Sinocyclocheilus grahami. NCBI lineage: Eukaryota > Metazoa > Chordata > Actinopteri > Cypriniformes > Cyprinidae > Sinocyclocheilus > Sinocyclocheilus grahami. The sequence goes on along the minus strand of NW_015506188.1, from coordinate 86,067 downwards.
TCGGGTGTTGCTAAATTAATATTCGCTAGCTAGCGTAGTTAAAATTGGCATGAAACGCATTCATCTCTCTCCTCATTCAAGAACAATACACTTGGTTTCAGGTTGATAGTGGATAGGCCTTCATACAACCAATGAATAAAGGTCCCACCTTAAATTTGTCCTTTTATTATTTTTATTTTTTTTGTCGGCACCAATGGCCTTGTGGTTAGTGCGCCGACATACAGCACAACTGATCACGGGGATCTGAGTTTGAATCCCGTCTCATGGTCCTTTTCCTATCCCGCTCCATTCTTTCTCCACCCATTGCTTTCCTTCTTCTCTATACTACTGGTAATCGTTACACTCTGTCAAAATGCGCAAGAAAATATCTGTCGCCAATTCTGTTTCATCACAACTATATATCAGTTGATAAAAGTTCAAACAATATTGTTCCAGCATTGTTTCCATTATAGTTGTGGTTTAGACTTTGAACTTTGAATTTAAAACTTTATAGTTATATAGTTATCGTTCTTAGTGTGAACAGGCTTTAAATCCATACATAATCTAGAGATGTGCTTCCGTTACTCAGGGAGCTAGCTTAGCTAAATATTCTTTTTAGCTAGTCTATAAACGTTTACTTTTCTGTCTATTTGTGTCTGATAGCATGGCCATCTCGCTGCCTTCTCTTTGCTTTACAAGTCCGGATCGATAAGGGACAGCACGTTTCAGCAGTGGTAACTGTTCGTACTGATGAAGGAAAAGCACTTTGGTGACCCACACTACACTAGCATTACATTTAGCATGATTTGCTAGCCTTTTAAATGTACCAGTTGTTTGAGGAGATCATTCTAGGGCCTTAAAAGCTTAGTTTTTATGGGTCTCGATTGCACAAAGTGCTTCTCAACTAATGGGTCATGACCCAAAATGTGTCTCAGGGCTGTTTTGACAAGGTTGTGGACGGCAGGGAAAAAATAAGAAAAATAATGCTAAATGCTAATGATAAAATTAAGTTTTGGTACTGTGAAGGTTATCACTTGAGGTCATGAAGCAAAACCAGATGAGAATCAGTAGGTTAAAGCATTTCAGTCATCAACCAAGTTAGTGAAAATACACTCCAACTATTGAACATGTCCAGCTTGCTTCATTTAACAGGCATGTACCATTATTACAGAGCAATTCCACAAACCACCTGCTGTTCCTCCCACAGAACAGAATGTATTGTGATGATGTGTTTTCTGTGTGAGCAAGATTGGTGGACTGTTTGGTTTTGGATATGTCAGTGAGTAATGTTGTGGGGTCATTGACTCAAGATGAATTGCTCTGAGTCAGATTAGAGGGATTCAATTAGATCAGGGAACACTGGGAAATGTGACCAAAGCACTTGACTGCTTTGGTCTTTACTCATTTAATTTGATACTGCCATCTTGTGGCTATGTATTGTTAGCGGCATTGTACATTTAGTGCATTGTTTTCTTAGTTTATGCAAATACTGTTCAAATAAGACCATTAAATCTTGATTACTGTCCCAGATCCTAAATCGCTATGCTACACCATCTCAAGATGCATATATATTCAATTAAACGAACCATACTTAAAAGGAAATTTCTTGAAACATAAGGGAAAACTGGTAACTAAAGTTTTTGCCTCAACATTAAAGTTATATCAATTTCTGAAATTCTGGGACACCACTAAACCATAATACATATGGAAAACAAGTGGACATGGTGGTGAATGTTCTGTGACCGATCTGTCAAAGTGTGTCCAAAGGCTCAGCTTAAAATCATCCAGGAAGCCACAGTGGATCCTAAAAAACTCTTCCAAAGAAATGTGGGCTGGGAGAGGAGCAATGTTGAAACCACTGCTAACCAAGAACATTTCTCATCTGCCAAAGAGCACCTGGCTGATCCCCAAGACTTTTCGAAGAATGTTCTGTGAGTCAAAAATTGAACATTTTGGATGACCTGCATCCCATTATGTCTGGCGTGAAGCTAAAATCTCATTCCACAATCTAGCCGACAGTCAAACGTGGTGGTGTTCGTGTGAGAATGCCTTACTACTTCAAAACTTTACATGATTTGTTTAAAGTGAAATTTTGAAATCAAAATAAATAAATGCATTCCCTAATAAAAAATGTATGTTGTGGTGCCATGGTTCAGTGCAACGTGACGTTTTATTTTAGAATATATAAGAAATTCTAATTTATATAAAAAAATGTTTAGTTTTTAATTCATTTGAATGACATATATGGTGTTATGTATAATACACATTACCTTTCAGGAGTTTGGATCTCAAGATTAAAAAAAAGACTGTTCTTAGGTCTCAAGCAAGAATACACTTAATGAAAAAATTATATTGTGAAATATTATTACAATTTAAAATGGCTGTTTTCTATTTTAGTCTATAATATCCTACAGAAACCATTCTAATATGTTCAGTTGGATCAGTATGATTAATTTAATGCATCCTTGCTGAATAAAATGATTATCATTTAAAAAGAAAAAACTTTCCCTGAACTTTTAAATGGTAGAGTATGGTCATCATTTCTTTTACATTTTTCATAATGGAAATTTTTGTTTATTAAAAAGGTTCTTCTGCTAGACAAATGCTAGTATAAATATTACACACAGTCTCTCAGTTAATATGCATAATAATCAGTGATTAATTGGCATCCTATTTTATGTGAATTGAGTGTATTTCCGAGGCTACTGTTGGTATTGTGGCTTCTGCTGAAATAATTTTGTGGCTTGTGAATGATCTAGGACTCAATCTCTTTCTCTTTCCATGCATGTTTTTTACTGCAGAGGATGATGTAGATCTGGAGGCCCTGGTGAATGACATGGCCTCTCTTTCTTCCTATGAGAGCATCTATGCAACCTGTGGGACCCAGCATTCGGACTCAGCCCCCCTCTTGCACTGCACTGATGGCAGTGGACTCCATGGCAACAGAGCGGCCCCACTGCCACGGGCCCCTAGTAATAAAGTGGCTGCCCACAAGCTCCGGCGATCACAGCCAATGCACATACATGCCGTCAGGTAATGTATATTTATATACATTATATTATATTGTATATTCACGCATTTAAGTGTGTGTTTTTAACTGGTAATGAAAATATGACAACATCAGTGGAATTATGATTTCCAGACTTGGAAAATCAAGCAAATTTTGAATGTGAATTAACTTTTTTTCTACATTACCTTAAGAAACAATGAAGTATCAAAAATATAGAAACATTGTGAAATATTATTAGAGTTTAAATTAAATGTTTTCGGTTTTAAAATATCTTAAAAGATTCCAAATTTTCAGCATCATTCCTCCAGTCTTCAGTGTCACGTGATTCTTCAAAAATCATTCTAATATGCTGATTTGGTTCTCCTGAAACTTTTCTTCTTATTATCAATATTGAAAATAGTTGTACTGCTTAATATTTCAAGATTCTTTCTTATAAAAAGTTCAGAAGAGCAGCATTTCATTTAAATAGATTTTATTTGTACATGTAAAATTCTTTACTCTCACTTATGATCAATTTAATGCTATTGAAACCTTGATGAATAAGTATTAATTTATTTATTAAAATATGACTAACTACCGTTCAAACAGTAGCGTAGTTGTGCTGAGATATGCTTTAATATTTCATAATTTCATCCATTTTTATGAAACTATATTAATTGAAAATAATTTGGTCAAAATCTGTTGAAACCCTGCTTGTATCACACATTGTAATGATCAATTCATTGATTATATCTAGTGCTGTGAATTTAATTTAGTGTGATTTAATGATAAAAATGGTAAAATGTTACTACAGTTAATTATTCATTAAATAAGTAATTTTAAATTACTTCAAATATATTATTATAAATAATATATAAAATAATATGTATATATTCCCTCTTTATTTATTTTTAATGTTACCTATTTATCAGTGGGTTGATCTGGATCTAAGAAACTGTATTCATACTCTCCCCTCAGGCACGGTTGATTATATGTTATCTACGCTTGCTACATTTCAAAGTCATCTTTCTGTTCATAGTCATAATATATTCTCTCCCCAGAATCCTCTCAGACTGCTTGTTCTAATCCACTCTTTTACACCTCACCTTTCTGCAGGGCTTCTGTATCGTTTGCTGTCTTTCATCCGCTCTTCTCTGATCTCTATGACAGCAGGGTGTAGTTTCACACGCATACACACACCGAGATGGGTTCACTCAGAGGTTCCCGCCTCTACACACTCATACAGACACAGTCTTCTTTCGTTCTGACTCGGCCATGAACCCTGAACGGCCCACCCCCTGCTATGGTTTCAGATTTGAAAAACTCTCTCAGTTATTCCTTTTACACCTCACCTTTCTGCAGGGCTTCTGTATCGTTTGCTGTCTTTCATCCGCTCTTCTCTGATCTCTATGACAGCAGGGTGTAGTTTCACACGCATACACACACCGAGATGGGTTCACTCAGAGGTTCCCGTCTCTACACACTCATACAGACACAGTCTTCTTTCGTTCTGACTCGGCCATGAACCCTGAACGGCCCACCCCCTGCTATGGTTTCAGATTTGAAAAACTCTCTCAGTTATTTCCTCAGTTATTATGGTCGCTCCAACTGTGCTGAGGCAGTCATGTATTATTCCTGGTCTTCTTGATGTAGATCAAAGACCCGAAGACAAGTTTAGCATCTGCAGTCTATGTGTCTGTCTGCTGAACTCTGCCGAACACTACGAAAGTTCATGAACCGGTTCTCGGTTGGCTAAGTGGGTTTAAAATCTCTAGGTTTCATTCATATATTCTGTAGTAGAATCTGTAATGCGGCGGTGAGAATTTCACACGGATTTTTCTGATTTATTTTTCATTAGCCTATCGCATTACAGCGCTGAAGTTTTCAAGGAACTTTAGGGCTTTAATACTCCGCTCAGCTTCATATTGATTAAAACACGGATGATATCAGGAATACTGCATGGTTAATGAACCAATGAGATCTTGATGAAACGAGAAGAAACTAACTAGGTGGTACGGTTAGATGTTGTAGCGCTAAGTGTTTGTGTTAGGAACAGTATGCATTTTTGAATAATTTTAAAGGTGAGTTCAGTACAAAAGTACAAGTACAACCTCTTTTTTGTTTTTGCCTCTTTGTGTCTCACCTTGTAGGCGACTTCAGGAAGAAGAGTTGCAAGTTCGTCCAGCGTCTTTGCCAGCAATTCCTAACCCGTTCCCTGAGCTCTGCAGCCCCTCGGGATCTCCTGTGCTGAGCCCTGGATCTCTGCCACAGCCATCGGAGCCATATGTAAGAGTTGAAAACAGACACTGCACTCTGAGCCCTGTTGCTATTATCCATCAGACACGCATGAGATGTTACCTGAGTGATTTATTGCAGGCATCCTAGTCTGTTCTCATGTATGTTTGTGCGAGAAACCATCGAAGTCTAGAGAAACTGAAATGATTGGAGATTCTTTGGAATTTAAATGTTGTTTCTATGGCGTTTGTCTGTCTCTGCAACTAAAAACTAGTCTCGCCCTACCTTGCATTATGGATGCCAGTGGCACATTGGTTGTTTCAAAACCTAGTGTGCTGCCTTTGTAATATCTTTTTTTCAAGTCATGAAGATGAGAGACGTCTAAGTTATAAGCACTTTAGCTACAGTATGTAGTTTTTCACTTAAAGGGTTAGTTTTACTCACCCCCGAGGCATCCTAGGTGTATATGACTTTCTTCTTTCAGAAGAATCCAGTCGGAGTTATATTAAAAATGATCTTTGATCTTTCAAGCGGTTTAATGCCACTCAGTGGGTGTTGCATTGCTTCAGTCCAAAAGAACTTAAATATAAATCGCCCATCCATAAAAATAAAAAAAAGAAGTCTCTCACACGGCTCCGGGGGGTGGACAAAAGCCTTCTGTAGCAAATCGATGCATTTTTGTAAGAAAAATATCCATATTCAAAACGTAATAATCACTTTAATGTAGCTTGCGCCAACAGTTGTACACAGAAGCAGTTCCGGGAGCATGACGTATGAGGTCAGCGTTGCGCATGCGCCGGTGAGTCTTGTGAAAACAAGTAACAAGGAAGCAAAGTTTCCTTACTTTAGCAAAGGAAAACCAGTCTCCTCTTGGCTTATATCGAAATCCTCTGACATCCTTCTTTACAAATCCTCGTTTTGTACTTCTAATTCTCAACCGTTGTTTTGTTTTGATCTCTCCGCTGCGTCTCCGCGTGCGTCACTTCTGAGCGGTGCATGCGCAAAACCGACCTCATATGTCATTCCCCCGGAACTGCTTCTGTTTACAACAGTAAGCGCAAGCTAGATTAAAGTGATTATTACGTTTTGAATATGGATATTTTTCTTACAAAAATGCATCGATTCGCTACAGAAGGCCTTTGTTCACCCCCCGGAGCCGTGTGTGAGACTTTTTTTAATGGATGGGCGATTTTTATTTAAGTTCTTTTGGAACTTAAACACCCCCTTAAAGTGTGTTTAAAGCCTCAGAGTGTGCTTATTGAGAAGCAGTATTTTTCCCATAAGGATTGTTTCAAATCAGTCGCTAATGATTGTTTCAATTTGGATGCTGCCTTAGAAGGTAACAGCCAATGTAGACACTACAGTTGAGCAGCTCGCTAGGTTTTAGTACAGAACTACTGACTCTCACAAGCTTATCAGGTTGCAGTCGTACAAAGCATTTCCTCTTTAATCTCCTGTACACCCCACACACACTCTTTGGACTTCACGGGGTCAGCCAGAGGGGTTGTTTGTAAAGCCTGTACTTTTCAAGCGTGCACTATTGTTGTATAATGAGTGCCCTACGAGATAAAATGTGCATTTGTCAAGCATTGTCACGAGTGTGAAATCCTGAACGGAAAAGTGTCAGTCTCTTTTTTTTTGGCCCTAGACCCCCATTATATCTTTCCTTAGCATCCTCTGAGTGGAGACTGTTTTCTTGGAGATGAGAGTTGCTTTCCTTTCACACGCCGCTTGCATTTCCACTTGCGAGTGTGTGTGGATGTGTATATTTGTCCAGGTCTGTGCCAACAGTCAAAGCCCTTCCTTCCTCTTTCCTATCCTTTCTGTCCTTTCCCACAATGCCTTGCCTTAAGCTCCCTTTCCAAAGGGAAAAAAATAACTTTATTTATGCTCATTGGCATGCGCAAGCACATAAGAGAGATCATGTTTTTGTATGTCCACTCCCTGAAGCGTTCCTGGAGCTTTGAGAAGTGAAGTGTTTCCAGTTCTTCACTGAGTGACCTCACCTCGGGTGGGGTGACATCTTGTGATGTCCTGTATGTGCTGCCTGACCCTATTTCTGTCTTTTCATGTGAATATGATCATTTTGTTGTTGTCAACACCCTGAGGACAGTCTATCCATCACTATTTTGTTCAATTTCTATTTCTCACTAATCTGTCTCTTGAGTTCAATCACCTATGGCCCCATCAGCTGCTATAGACTACTAAATTTCTTTAGTTCTTTCTTTCTTTCTTTCTTTCTTTCTTTCTTTCATTCATTTGTTCTTTCTTTCTTTTTTGTTCTTTTGTTTCTTTCTCTTCCTTTCTTTCATTGTTTTTGTTTCTTCCTTCGTTCACTTTTGGTTGTTCATTGTTTTGTTTTCTTTCATCATTTTGTTTGTTTGTTCTTTTGTTCTTTTTCATTGTTTTGTTTCCACATTGTCTTTAATTTTTTGTTGTTTCGTTTGTTCAGTTGATTCCTTCTTTCATTGTTTCATTTGTTAGCTGGTTAATTATTTTTGTCTTCAGTCTTAATCGGTGTATCATTCGATCATTCGTTTTTTTATTTAATATTGAAAGTAGAAAAATGAGAAAACGGCTCCTTTTTAGTTTTTTTCCAAAAAACGAAAAACGAGAATTTAGCTTAAATTTTAGTTTTTTCGTTCATGGGTGGAAAAATTTATAAACAGCTTGAATATTCGATTTCTACACGTGGGCGGGAATTAAACGCCTGATTGGTCAGCCGAAGATCAAACCGTGCCGTCATCAGTTCTTCCGCAGTATCACGCAACAGAATAATAGTCCTCCACTGCTGCAGTTGTACGGATTAATAACCCATTTTATCAATTTCATATTTTTCTCATCAAACAGACTAATGAATAGCTCGACACAACTCGTACCGGGGCAGAGTCTAGACAGGGCTTTCCAAATTGGCAGATGAAGCTGAATGTTGACATTTGTTAAAATTTTCTTCAGTTTTTATTTGTATTGATAGAAAATAGAGTAATTTAAAATGCATTAGTATGTTGTCAGCCAGTATTTGTTTGCCATGTATTTTGTTTTACTTAGTTTTTAGATTTAGCTTAACAACTTCCCCATCAGTTTCTATGTGCTTTGCAAACATGCCGCCCTGTTGATTGTACAGTGTGCACTTTTCACAGTGTTGGTCCACTATAAAGACCATATATGCTAGTATCCGCGATAGCACCTATTGTGGCAGTGCTGAGAATGCACTACATATTTTTATAATCGAAACACACACTATGCACCTCTCTTTGATTTGATTGAGTCATTTCAGGTATGCCAACTGCAGTAGTCTGGCACAAAGCCTGACAAGGTTCAGTTCTTTGTATAGGAGATCATGATCCGCACTCATGAAAACAGTCTTCTTTTTTCATTTTATTTTACATTCATCGTTGATGGGGAAAAGACAGTAAAATAAAACGAAAAAGAAGACCGTTTTCGTGAGTGTGGATCATGATCTCCTATACTAAGTTATTTAACAGATTGACGCACCAAAATAAAAAGATTAAGTGATGGAAGAGCGACCAGAGATGCAACCAGCGTTGTAGAAGTTTCAGTTCTTTAGAACATACAGCTGGAAGAGCTTCTTTGTCTTGACTAGGGGTCAGAAGATTGTTTGGAAAGACTTGGAATTGTTTGCAAACATGGTCTTCCTGCCTTTTTGTACTTTTGCCCTTGAGTGAGTCTAGAACAACTGAAAAAATCTGAAAACAGGAAGCGGCTTTAGCTTTGAGGTTGAACCCAAGGCAGTCTGCTGAGGTATGATTTCCGTTATCAAGACGTATAGGAAATCCTGAGTGGTCAGGTTGATTTTGGTACTACAATTAAGTTATTCATTCATTTATTAATGTATGCTATTTATCAGAAAAGCAGATTGTTTGTATGGATATAATGCACACTACTGTTCAAAATGTTGGGGTTGGTAAGATTTCTTTAAGTCTCTTATACTCACCAAGGCTGCATTTGATTAAAAATGCAGTAACAGTAATATTTTGAAATGTTATTACAATTACAAATAACTGTTTATTTAATATATTTAAAAATGCAATTTAAGGGCAAAAGCTGAATTCTTCTGCAGCCGTTGCTCCAGTCTTCAGTGTCACATGATCCTTCAGAAACCTTTCTAATACATTGGGTTCGGTGCTCAAGAAACATTTCCCGCTACTATCAAAGATAAAAACAGTTGTGCTGCTTTATATGTTTGTGGAAGCCATGATAATTTTTTTCAGGATTCTGTGATGAATAGAAAGTTTAAAAGAACAGCATGTATTGCTGACCCTGAACTTTTAAATGGTAGTGTATATGGGTGCATATAATAAAAAAGTAGAGGCAGATGTCTGTCATTAGAATAGCTTTTAATTCCTTCTCAGAAGGATTAATACATTCGTAGTAATAATACAAATATTATGGAAACATGTATATTACATTATAGTTATAATTCCTGGAAATTAAATTAAAACGTGGTTTATATATGCAACAGTCATGTGGTGCTGCCAATTTGTAAATAATCCAGTGAATTCTATGTGATTTATTACTTTTTATTTGGAACTTCATGGACACAGACCAAAAGATAAGACCATTCATAACAAACTAATACGTCTGGCATCAGTGCACAAACATTCACATTATGTAACACTTGAGTGAGTAAAAACAGAAAAATGATATTATAAACAGACTCCAGACTCTGATTGTGAGCCATATTCCAAGTCAGATAGCTGATGTACATCCGATGAAGTCTAATATTAACGTGGCAATTTGCAGTTGCATCTGAATAATGTACAGCAGTCATTTCCACTAGGTATGTGGCAAACTCTCTACATGTTGATATTTCTACAATCACACATTATATACTGTTATACCACCTAGCCCTAATGTTTCTGACCTTCGTTCAAACTTTGTTCCCAGAAGTTGATGTCAGTTATGTTGTTTTCTAGAGTTTGAAGGTCACATTTCCAGTAAGTGTGGCCTATTATGGTTGGCAGTGCTTTTTGGGCATTATTTTGGACATGATATTACTACTGAAGAATGCTGTGGATGGGTTATGCACACATGTGGTTTCTAAATGATCTCACGAGGATTGTCTGACCCTTAGTGACCGGCGGGCATCAGACTCTGCTTAGGCATTGGTGGGCATGACATGGGCACAACATGCATTGCTCAATGTAGTCTCTTGCTGAGCGTGGGAATGGAATAAATGCTGCTGCTGTGTTTGTGATTCTGACAGTGCATTAGTGTGATTATAATCAGGTGCTTGAGATCTGTCAATATGCGTCACAAAGATTTTGTAATTTCTTGTGCATGCTCCACAGAGGTCTTTCTGTAATCTGTAAGTTTCTGGACAGGTGAATGCATGTGTATGTTGCATGAATTTACAACTCTACTATCACCCCAAAAAGTACTTGGCCACACTTGTGTGTGATTTGTGTGCAATAAGTTACGGATAAAAGTGCGTACTTTGAATGCCCTGTAGGTTGCTTTGCATCTCCCAAATACATAAATGTAAATGTTTTTCAGAATTATGTGCATTGATGAATCGCCCATAAGACCCAAAACAAGCATTAAGAAAATAAATGGGGTTAATTTTGATTGCACATCAACTTTAAGCTTGTGTGTAGCTTCTCCGAGTGGTGTATGTGTTTAAAACGGCAAGAGCGCACAGGTCCGCCGCAGTGGGATTAATTAGGATTCGCTAGATTTTCTTATTTACTCTTTTCTTTTGTCACGAATCAGGCCTCTGTGGCTCTCTCCGATGGCCTCCGGAGGGCACCCTCTCCCGAGTACTAACGTGAGCTCTCCATCCGCATAGATAACCTGATGCGGGCACGCCGCCCTGATCATTCATTTCCCGTGTATCCTCCAGCGGCCACAGCTCCCGTTGAATCGGAACCCATGCAGATTGGTTTCACTCGCCTTACCGTGGCGGAACGGGAAAGAAGAATGCGGAATCGCCTCTGTCTCTACTGCGGTCTATCCGGCCATATGAGAGCTTCCTGTCCCACCCGACCATCTGCTCGAAGGCACACCACGGTGAGTGCCACTCCTGATTCCATTAACTGTTTAGTAGTTCCCATTGCTCTAACGTTTAATGAGAAGTGCACTGAGACCGTAGCATTAATAGATTCGGGGGCTGCGGGGAATTTCATTGACATAGGGTTTGCCAATACTCATAACTTCCCTCTTGTTCCATGTGAATCCCGGGTGGCAGTGGCAGCCTTAGATGGACGTCCTCTGGGCACGGGACAGATCAAATTCATAACCCAGGACCTGTGTCTGCGAACTGGCATACTTCACACCGAAACCATCCGACTCTTTGCTATTGACTCTCCTCTGAATCCCATCATCCTTGGTCTGCCCTGGCTAGAGAGACACAACCCCCGGATCTCATGGACCACGAAGCAGATTCTACAGTGGTCTGATTCCTGCCAACAGAATTGTTTATTCACCAGCCTAATGCCCTCATCTCCCCGACCAGCCCAGATGTTAGATGATTCACCGGTTCCGAGAATACCCTCTGAGTACCAGGACCTCGCTGACGCCTTCAGTAAGACCAAAGCTTCGCAACTTCCTCCTCACCGACTCAGTGACTGTGCTATCGATCTTCTTCCAGGATCAAACCCCATTAGAGGCAGAGTGTTTCCCCTGTCACAGCCAGAGTCCGAGGCCATGAGGGTGTACATTGAGGAGGAGCTGTCAAAGGGGTTCATTAGACCATCCACCTCACCTGCGTCAGCTAGTTTCGTCTTTGTCAAGAAGAAAGAGGGAGGTCTCCGTTTCTTGGTTACATCATTAGCGCTGAGGGGGTAGCTATGGATGACAGGAAGGTACAGTCTGTGCTCAACTGGCCTCAACCGACGACGGTAAGGGAACTGCAGCGTTTCTTGGGTTTCGCTAACTTTTATAGACGTTTCATTCGGGACTTCAGCACCATTGCTGCATCTCTCACCTCCATGCTAAGGGGAGGGAAACGTAGGCTTCTTTGGTCACCATCAGCCACTGGGGCTTTTCAACGACTAAAGGGCTACATTTCTGAGCGTTTATCCCCTTTCTTGTTATCTCTTGTGTATTACCTCGGACTGTTCTAACTAGTTTGATTCTCTGCCGCCTGCCCCGACCCTCGCTTTGCCACTGTTTATTCCCTTGGATTACCCCTGCTGTACGTGACGCTGTTGACTGAATACTGCCTGTTTTACTCTGCCTGTTACTCTAATAAAAGCTGCAAATGGATCCGCACGCCTCTGACTCAGCGTTACATCTTTATTTATGTGTGTCAGCTTTCCCCTCATGCACGTACGAATACTAATACGGCATTCTGTGCATGAGTGATCCATTTCTGATGTAGTAACTCGAGTTTCAAGCGCTGAACCTGCCGTGACCTACACTGGATTCTGCCAGCGAGTGATTAATGGCGGTGAGCCAGAGCGCGGATCCGCAGGGAGTGCGGGTCTGTGAGTTTGTGTACAGTACGAAACGACACCAGGCCCTCAAGACTCTCGTAAAAGTCAGACCATAAAGTGACAAGTGATTGAGGTCTAGCAACATACACAAAACCAACACAGACGCATCTCTGTGTTCGTGTGTGAGACAGTGACACCTAATGTGTTTGTTGAACTAGTCATCCTTGTTTTCAGTCCGTCTGGATTTTTGGAACATACACGTAGCAACAAATCAAAACAATATAGCTGCATTTTATGGCGTATATCAGGTCTTCTATTTCCATGTTGGTATACATTTGCATGCCGACAGAGAACAGAATGTTCAGGCTGTTGGATTGGGTTTTATTTGAGAATGGTGATATCTTATGACCCCGTCTGTACTGTCACACAAGCCTATCTCTTTTTTTCCAGCACCTGTTTATCATCAGAGACAAACGCCATCGATATTGGCTTTAAACAAGGCCTGAGAAATTGGCATGATATTTATGAGGTTAATGTTGATGGTTTAGCCTGTTTTATTGTTGTTGGTGTTATTACTTTCCATTGGAAGCAGTCATATGATACTGTATATCATTGTTTTGCAGAGTTTAGCTCATTTGCCTGTAATTTTTTAAGTAATCCTGAAGATCTTGATTAGCTTGTTCAGGTGTTTTTCATCAGGGCTGGAGCTGAACTTTCAAGGGTCGGAGTTGAAGAACCCTGACTAGATATATGTTAAATGATGACAAGAATACTGCAGTTATTCACTTGGGCATGGACTCGCCATATTAGTTTTTGCTCATTTTTAAGTTTTTATCCATTTTAATAAGTAAAGTTAAACTAAATAAACATGATAAATGTTGCATTGGCAACTAGTTGAAATAAAATGTGTAATTTTTTTTTTTTCATATTTGGTAACACTTTAGTACAGGGACCAGTTCTAACTATTAACTAGTTGCCTATTAGCATGCCTATTATTAACACATTGGTGTTTTATTAGTACTTATAAAGCACATATTCTGCATAACCATATTCTAAATCACTAATCCTACCCAATATTCTACATCACTAATCCTACCCAATACCCAGACTTAACTACTACTTTACTAACTATTAATAAGCAAATTAGGAGTTTAAGGCAAAATGTATAATTAGTTTGTTAATAGTGAGAATTGTACCCTACAATAATGTGTGACCTAATATTTCAGTTAACATTTAAATTGTTTCAAGTAAGCAAAAATGTTTTTTTTTTGTTTTAGTGATTATAATAACGAAATAACTCTTTTGCTTAGTTGTGAAAAACTTGGGCTGGTTATCCAGAAGTTGCCGGTTCAAACCCTTCAAGATGTTGTAATAGTATTTAGATGGAAAAAATACCCTTTACTTTTCTTCTATTTCTCGCACTGTATTTATTTTAGCTTCAAAGTCACATCTGCCACATAATATTAAAATATTGCAATATACTCTACAAGAAGTTACCCAGCAAAACTCTACATCTTTTGAGAATTATTTTAGCTCTTTTGACTCCCTCACACCAAACTGACTCTTTCCCTCATAACAATATCACAAATTAGATATTAAAAATTAAAATCAGATATTCCATTGAATTTCCTTGTTTGTGTTCTAACTTTAAAAGAAGACCACATGTAAGTTGCTTTGATGATAGGCTGACATTTATTAACTTATAACTGAACTCAGCTGCTTCAAGCAGCATGGGAATACACTTTTTTTTTTTTTAGTCCGTCTTGTTCTCAGGATGACAAAATTTTCCATGAATGCTTTGCCTGATTGGAAAAATCAAATTTCTCTGACATCTTTCTTGTTCTCTTCAAATGGCTCTCTCGTTTTGCATGTAAACACAATCCTTAATTTGTCTCTGCCATGTTACTGTACATATGCAATGGCTGGTGTCTGGTTTCCTTGCATGTTTGCACAAAACATTTGTCTTGAGTTTCAGCTTGTTTGCGCTGTCCCATTTCGCATCCATCCAAAACTCATCCAAGATGAGAAGGATGTCTAAGAAGTTTGTTCCACAGAATCTACCATGTGACTTCACATATGAATACATGGGTGTCTGCTATAGTTTCTACATGAGAACTGCTAAAACAAATTTCATGTGAAACGCTATCTGTTTGTTTCTATTTCTTGTTTACCTGACAGACACAGTTGTTTAGTATTTGAGGCAGGGTCAGTAACATTTATGTATTTAAGGTAAGACTAAGTAGCAAAGGTCACATAGTTTAATTCACATGTATTTATGTGGCATTTTTAACAATGGTAAATGTCATAAATGAGCTTTACTGGGTGTGATGCCAGTCAGCAGAAAGTAACTGGATCAGAAATCCGTTAAACTGGCATTGTCAGGCCATGAGAAGTTTAATTTTATTTATTTACACACCCTTTTTAAATTAAAATTTCATTATAGGCAGATGCTAATGAGGCAGTCCTATTTATATGTACACAGTGATAGCATTATTTTATATTTTGTGTGTGTGTGTGTGTGTATATGTATATGTATGTATGTATGTATGTATGTGTATATATATATATATATATGTGTGTGTGTGTATATGTATGTATATATATTTATATATAACTATTATATACAAGTTATATAACTAATAACTGTATGTATATAACTAGGTTATATACATACTGAAAAATCACTAGTATTTTTCACAAATAATTACAAAGAATTGGCAAGTAACACATTGAATTAATCATGACATTTTTAATTTTATTTACAACTTGAAATAATTATGTATCTATAGGTGTTTTTGTATACATTAATATTAGTTGATTCAATAGCTAACATGAATTAATGAGCAATACTTTCACAGCATTTATTAAATGTTAAAAATGCATTGGTGTATGTGAGTTTCAATTAAATAATATTAGTTAAAGCATTGGCTTTAAAAATTAACTTTTAACTTTCTAACTGGGAACATTTAAGATTTGTTAATCCATTTTCTTGATAATACATTAACTGATGAATACATTAAATTATTTGTTCAATTAAAAAAAAAAGGTTTAAATGTATTAGTAAATGTAAAAATTAACATTAATTTGGATTGCCTGGTATGCTTGGCATATCTGTCTTCCAGAATGTTGTTGATATCATGATTAGTTGTCATGGTGACCAGAGGGCCTGGTGTTCAGCAGACATCCTGGCATCCAGTTTATTGAGTGAGGGGACTGTGACGATTTGTTAACCTAATGAATAATTGATTTGTTAAATCAAATTAAAATTAGTGTGTCAGATTGGTCGAGACGCTACATTAATCTAAAACTCAATATTAGGGTGGATTTGGATCAGGTGTGTTACATATCCACTTGTCTTATTGTTGAGTTAGCATGGTTCCTTTGTTATACCGGTTCATACTGAATACCGGTGTTTATTTTTGTTATGATATGAATTTTTTTAATACCGTAATATTGTTATTTTTTGACGATATTCACTCATCATGACAGTAAAATAGGGCATTCTAAGTCAATATTCTGCAGTATTTCCTCTCTCAATCAGTAGAAAATTATGGTTAACACCCGGTCATGCATGAAAAAAGAAATACCGTCATGTACCGTGAAACCGGTATAATTTTCAAAAATACTGTGATATAAATTTTTGGTCATACCACTCAGCACTTCTTGCTACCGTGTTAAACCTACCATCTGAGGCATGATTTGTAAGGAGAAAGAGACTTTGACTTCCTCTTGTAAAAAAGGGTGAGAGGACATTACGTTCTCGGTTTTGTTTCATGCAGTTAAGTAGATGATGTACATTAAAACACTTTTTAGACCCATCACACCACAATCCACCTATTTGTTTACCTGTCTCCTGAGTCACGCTCTGTGTGAGAACCACTTTGTATTTTTAGTTCACACAACTCAAATGCCCCATTTAGCAGAACTTTTGCCAAAAATCTCCTCCCAGGTGACCCATTAAAGGTTTGTGCTGTGAAATGAGACACCGTCGCAGCGGAGTTGAATATGTCTGTGCGTGTGGATCCTGTCTCCACACCAGTTTGCTTCGGTTTGTGTGCCGGAGCCTTAGGACACACTACAAAATACACACACACACACTCTTACACACTGGCCAGTCAGCTGACTGCAACACAAACCCCTGAGAGATTACATGAAGCCAGCATTACTGAAAACGCCATCATGAGAGAATAATCCTCTCCTCAAACTACCCTTGTCCCTCTTGATTCCTAATTCTTCTTGAGTGGTATCTTTATGTCTGGTCCTTTGATGTCAGTTAATTGGAAAATTACATTTCAGGAGAAACAATGTACGGACTCATGATGATTGCTGGAGCTTGATATTGTTTGTGGAGTGAGATGGACACTGAGGATCATGGTATAAAAAATATGTGGGATTATGCTGGGTTTCGATTTTTTTATGCTAATTCTGAATTTAAACTTGTTTGTGTATATACATTTTTTTAAATAAATATACATTTTTAAATATATTTTAGTGCTGTCAATTGATTAAAAAAATTACTAATTAATCGCACATTTTTTTCAGAAATTAATCACAATTAATCCCACCTAACATTAAAGTTTTTAAATATACTTTTGTATATTTTATATTGACTATACTAAAATTACAATATAATTGAGAGCTATCAATTTTAACATTTATTAGACTTTAAAAAAATAACTTCTATTTTAAGAAAACTTAAAACAATCGTCACATAAACCCATTATAATAAATGTTATATTTACCTGTGCCCTTCAGCAAGTAGGAAATATACAGAAAGTGAATAAAGTTATTAAACATTACATTTTCAATTAAATATAGATGAATCCTTAAAGCTACAAAAGTTATTGATGACCTTTTTTTCTTTTGTTCTTTGATGAACAGACATCACAGCAGATGGGCTATTAGGTTATTTGGCTGCTATTACTTTAAGAGCTGAATGTGACATGGATCTGACACGCATGCTCCTAGTTTTATTTGCGCTTTAATATGAAATGATACAGGCTACAGCGTGCTGCCGCCGTATTCGTGCGTGCAATTGAAGAGCATGCGCTATGAGCACAGTATAACGGCTGACAGGACTGGAAATTTCTTTTTTACTGACACATGACCTGACAACATCTCATCTGACCGCAGTTCACTGATGTTCTACTGTAGCTCCTTGTCATCTGTACCGTTTCAGCGCTCTTTTGACTAGCACCTGGCGCTGAGGCGAAGCTGGAGTGCGCGTCTGAAAAATCCCCAATTTGATGTGGTCGTAAAGACGTTCTACGTCTAAATAGACACAATTCTTGTCAAGAAAAAAGAGACGGAAGCAGCAGTTGTGAGTGAGGTGGCCAACCCTAGCGCCGCCCCTGCATTAATTGCATTAAATATTTTTAACGCCATTAAACTGGAAAAATTAATTACCTGCGTTAACGCGAATGGTTGCACTCTACTTTTTGATATGCATATGTAATCTTGTGTCATCATGTATCCTGTTCATCTCTGTTTTTATCCTTTATTCATTCTGGGGTTGTTTCCACTTGCTGATAAACTGTCAAACACGTCTTGTTGCACAAACATGTCTCTCTCTCTCTCTCTCTGCATCTCACACACAGACTGGCTCCTCTCCATGAAACCTGAAACTTCCAAAGCTGTCACCGACGTTTATCCCCTGAGAGCTCTAAACAAAGGCGTGTGTGTGTGTATGTCAGGGCAGGTTATATTTTTTGCGTCTGTGTGAATGTGGACTTTTACAGTATGTTTGTGATGTCACTGAAAGGCAGGGTCACAAAGAGTTCAGTAAACTGCGGGTGGTAATGATGCCCGCGTTTGAGTGTACATGCATGTGTGTCAGGCCTGCGTGGGGTTAAAATCTAATTTGCTCTGTCAAGTTAGGTAATAAGAGTGAGGTGAGTGATCGCAGCACACAGGACTGTTTACAGATGAACTTGCAGGGCCATATTTCCAGACAGCCACAGGTTTCTCATAGTCTGTCTCATGCACTTTTCTAATTTGCTCTTATATCTTAGACAGGGCGTTATCATGCTGAGTTGTACATTATTAAAGATTATTTCCATTCAAATGGATGGCTGTTTAAGTTAGATGGACCATTTCCGGTTATTCAATCTCTTATTCAGTTGTGATAGCTTCTTGTTTCCGATGTCTTTGATCTTTCACTGTGGAGGTCAGTCTTGCTTAAGAGTGTTTGTATGCTGTGGGCAGTCAATTTAATTGGTCTCTCACCCACATACGTTCATGTATGCATACATGCATCTACGTGCTTGTGAGCATCATCTGCTCTCTCTCTCTCACTCTCTCACTCACTCACACACACACACAAAATCATACTCATGGTCAAACCCAGGGCAGTTTTTAGATGCACATAAGTTTGACACAGCTTTGCATTGCACTTACTATTTCTTTTTCATGTTTTACTGTCTCTTTGTCAATCTTTATAACTTTCTCTCTGTCTTACTCTTTTACTGATTAAGACTTTGTAATTTATTTATTCAGGAAAATGATCCAATATTACATATCTGTGAGTGGCAAAAGTATGTGAATCTCTAGGATTAGCTGTTAACTTGAAGGTGAAATTAAAAGTTCATCTGTTCAGAGGTATTTTTAATCAGTGAGATGACTATCAGATGTCAGTGTGTGTCCTGTTTTATTTAAAGAACAGGGATCAATCAAAGTTTGGTCATGTTTGTGGAAGTGTGTTTGTGGCACAAAAAATGAGATCTCTGAAGACCTCAGAAAAAGAGTTGATGTTGTTCATCAGGCTAGAAAAGGTTTCAAAGCCATCTCTAAAGAGTTTGGACTCCACCAATCCACGGTCAGACAGATTGTGTACAAATGGGGGAAATTCAAGACCACTGTTACCCTCCCCAGGAGTGCTCCACCAACAAAGAACACTCTAAAAACAAGACGTGTAAAAGTCAACTAGGTTTCAAAGGACTGCAGGCTAACTTCTAAGCAACTAAAGGCCTTTCTCACATTGGCTAATGCTAATGTTTATGAGCCCATCATCAGGAGAACACTGAACAACCATGGTGTGCATGGCAGAGTTGCAAGGAGAAAGCCACTGCTCTCCAAAAAGAACATTGCTGCCCATCTGCAGTTTGCTAAAGATCATGTGGACAAGCCAGAGGAATACAGGAGAAATGTTTTGTGGATAGAACACTTTGGGTTAAATGAGCAGCGTTATGTTTGGAGAAAAAAAACACTGCATTCCAGCATAAGAACCTTATCCCATATGTGAAACATGGTGTAGGTAGTATCATGGTTTGGGCCTGTTTTGCTGCATCTGGTCCAGGACGGCTTGCCATCATTGATGGAACAATGAATTCTGAATTATACCAGCAAATTCTGAAGGAAAATGTCAGGGCATCTGTCCGAGAACTGAATCTCAAGAGAAAGTGGGTCATGCAGCAAGACAACGACCACAAGCACACAAGTCGTTCTACCAAAGAAAGGTTAAAGAAGAACAAAGTTAATGTTTTGGAATGACTGAGTCAAATTCCGGACCTTAATCCAATTGAAATGTTGTGGAAGGACCTAAAGCAAGCAGTTCATAGGAGGAAACCCACCAACATCACAGAGTTGAAGTGGTTCTGTACTGAGGAATGGGCTAAAATTCCTACAAGCCATTGTGCAGGACTGATCAGCAGTTACAAGAAACGTTACTTGCAGTTATTGATTCAAAAGGGGGTCACACCAGATACTGAAAGCAAAGATTCACATACTTTTGCCACTCACAAATATTTAACACTGGATAATTTTTCTGAATAAATAAATGACAAAGTATATATTTTTGTCTCCTTTGTTTGATTGGATTGTCTTTGTCTGCTTTCAGGATTTGTGTGAAAATCTAATTGTTTTGCAGAAATATAGAAAATTCTAAAGGGTTCACAAACTTTCAAGCAGCACTGTATATATCTAACTATGCACTTGTTTAACTATAGGGCCTTTCGCACTGCGGGAACCTTTTCATAGTACCAGAACTAATTGTGGAACTACCCACTTTTTGGCATTTTCGCACCGCCGGAACTGGGTGCAATTTAAAGTACCGGACTGCCTTTTTCGAGAACCAAATTAGCTCCTACTCCGGAGCAGGGTCTAACCAGCACAACTGGTACTACCCGTGACGTAAGTAGACATTGATTGGCCAAATACGTACGAAAACACCCTCACCCGCCATGATATTTAACACCATGTAAACATACTGTAAACATTGTGTCAACTTATTTCGCAAGTATGGAGAACAGCGATAGATGGACAGACGCTGAAGTGCAGGCACTTGTATCAAATGTAGCACTGCCAATTGTTGTTGGAGATCCTCCTTTCCGTTCTTTCAAACGCTTTACGTATACGTCAACATTCCATGTCCATTATTGTGAAACCCGCGAGACACAACAAAAACACAGCTCCGATCACAGCGTCCTCCATCCTCCTGTTGTTAACGTTATTCTTCTTTGTTTCCGTTGTTGAACGACGCACACAAATGACGTCGCTGTCGACCGGCTTAC
>NW_015506188.1:43893-64159 GCF_001515645.1 Sinocyclocheilus grahami | reverse complement strand
GCACAACTGGTACTACCCGTGACGTAAGTAGACATTGATTGGCCAAATGCGTACAAAAACACCCTCACCCGCCATGATATTTAACACCATGTAAACATACTGTAAACATTGTGTCAACTTATTTCGCAAGTATGGAGAACAGCGATAGATGGACAGACGCTGAAGTGCAGGCACTTGTATCAAATGTAGCACTGCCAATTGTTGTTGGAGATCCTCCTTTCCGTTCTTTCAAACGCTTTACGTATACGTCAACATTCCATGTCCATTATTGTGAAACCCGCGAGACACAACAAAAACACAGCTCCGATCACAGCGTCCTCCATCCTCCTGTTGTTAACGTTATTCTTCTTTGTTTCCGTTGTTGAACGACGCACACAAATGACGTCGCTGTCGACCGGCTTACGTCACTTCCCAATACACACTGTCGGTGCGAATGCAACCCTTTAAATGGTACTGGGAAATAGTTCGCGCAAAATCGTCCCAGTACTTTAGTACTGTACATTTAGTTCTGGAATTAAAGTGGTGCGAAAGGCCCTAATATAACTATACACATTTATAACTGTATACATGCCTAACTAACCATATTCCTAACCATATTCTAACTATATTTATCTGTATACTTGTCTAACTATAACTGTGTATCTGTCTGTCTAACCATCCAACTGTATTCCTGTCTATAACTCTCTCTATATCCGTGCATATATAATCACAGAACCTAATGTATCAGAAGTACTGGCCATATACTGTGACCTCTGTTATATTTTTGGATTACCTCTTCCCTCGTTATACAAACTGCGAACAATGCTTGAACAACCCTCTATTAACTCCAAACAAACACTTTGTTGCCATGTGACCCTCAGATTTAACAAAACCTTTATTTAACATTTAAAGATCCTCCCATGTGACCCACAGAGGCGGGACGGAGCAGTGCAGAGCAAACGTTTGCTCTTAGCCACACGATTGTGAGGATGCGTTTGAACAACACTGGGTAAACGTTCTTACATCGTAAAGCTTGTAGAAAATGGCATTTGCAGCAGTAGAATGGTACATGTATAACTAAGAATGAGCAATGAAACAATGCTCTGCAAACAGCTTCCACTTCTATAATGGTCTAGCCAATAACTCAACCCCCAACTTCCTTTTCTTCATGGTGTCGAGTCAGATTACATGATACTGTTCTCTTCTGTCTGAGAGGACGGAATGGTGTGTTTTTGATTTTGTTTTTATACTTAACCACATTTAAAATGAACACGTAGATACTTCTTCAAATAGTGAGAAATGGTAAGGTATTGAGAATGTTGACTATGAGAAAGAAAATCACTAGTTTTACTGAGGAAGTGTTGTGGGAGGAGGGATTTCGCTGGGATTTGGCCTCTGTTGTGTGTGTTTAAGAAACACTCTCCAGTTGTGATGTGCTGAGTTTTGAGAAAAAGAGAGGGAAAGGTTTTCTTTGGCTGTGGAGTTCAAAGCCAAACTTCAGGGGGGAAATGGGAGTGAAAAAAAGAATGAGAACAAAATCTCACTCTGTGTGTGTCGTGAGAGCTGGATGTGGGGCTCTGTCTCAAGGCTTTCTGAGAACCAGAGAGAATTTGAAACTTTGACAGAAGCCAAGGCAAAGTTTGATGTGGGGGAGAAAGAGAGAGCAATGTTGTGGAAAAGAGAGAGGGAGAGACAAAGGGAGAGATGATGGAAGGGAAGAGAGAGAGAGAGTAAGAGATGGAAGAATTGTTGTTATTAATGGTTGGTAATGTGAGTTTCCCAAAGCCTGATATATAATAATACAAATGTAATGAAATCCACAATAATTATTTACTAGTTATTTTACTTTACAGTTTTCATTTAATTTAATTTATTGTTCCATTAAAAAAAGTATAGTTTTTATTGCACTTTAAAAACTAAAATAAAGTAAAACAATTACATACATTTAATTGCTTAATATTTGGCTAATGTTGATTGTTACAATCTTTGTTTTATGTTTTTTTTAAACAAATATTAAATATCTTAAGTTAAACACTGGTAATGTTATATATATATATATATATATATATATATATATATATATATTAGTGGCGAGCGGTGACTTTTTTTAACCGGGTATGCTGAGTGATAAGACCCCCCCGCTTTTAGGACACTCAAAAGTGATCACAGACAAATAGCTAAGAAACACCATGGTAGGTGTCGATTTAAAAGTATGCACATTGCCTACCTTATTTGTAAATGAAATTTATCTCCAATCCTTCTATCGTTTCAGGTTTATCCATTATTCCAATGCAAGAAAAATATAGCTGGTTTTTCAAGTAAAAACCGCCAAATAACATTTACATGTAGTTTATGTTTATGTACATGTTATGATACGTAATCAGAGGATGGGGGGGATTCCCCCACTCTATATGTCTCTGCATCTGCTAAATTATTATTTTTTTTCCCTAGTGAATAGGAGTTAAAATTCTCACCCGGGTGACACTACTCCAATAACAGACCATGCAAAATACAAAAAAATATTTAAAATATTGCAAAGTAATGTTGCAACCTTGCAAGCAATAGTAAAATCAGAGAAGGACTTTAACTGTAAGTGACACGAGCATACGCAAAACAAAAGGGAACAATATGATGTTTGTTATTATAAAAATTTTATATAGCCCACGTTTATATAAATTTTTTATATTTTTATAAAATAAAAGGCAATAACGTTGACAATAACGTATGTCTTCAACATATGAAGAGTTCAGATGCAAAAGCCTCTAAGTGCCATCTGAAAATTTCTTCTAAAATTAGCATTTTTATCAGGCTCATATGTTTAGGTTCAGAAAATTCACTTTAATGGCAATGTATAGGTCCTTTTCTATACCATTAAAGTGAAATAAATGAACATGAACATAGGAGCCTGATAAAAATGCTAATTTTAGAAGAAATTTTCAGATGGCACTTAGAGACTTTTGCATCTGAACTCTTCATATGTTGGCTATGACCAAAAATGTAAGAAGATATGTTTTCAGTGGACTTTTAAAATTTGCTTAGCTTGAGAAAACAAAAATATACAGTTGCAGTGTTTTTTTCTTTTGATTTAGTCGAGTTAGTTTTGCATCAAACACAAAGTGATTTTCGGCAACCGAGATCTGACAGCAACAGCACATTTTTCTGCTTGGGCGAGCGCTTCGCGGACAGCTTACCTCGCGCATGAAATCAGCCACAGGCCAGTAAACCAATGAGAATGCGCTATAATCATGACGAGTCATAGCAACAGAGCGGAGACGAGAAAGCTGCCGAGAATCCGCTCGCCCGGAAGCAACCGCAACTGGTAGATTTAAAGAAAATTACTGCCGTTTGGCAAATATAAATCATTGTACGTACTTATTCCTAACTCTTTAAGCTTTAAGTTACATTTCAAATGACAAGGGATCAACTTATAATCATGTTTATATGAATTATCCCGTGAACTTATTCTCTCAAAAGGCCTGGGTATGCGGAGCATTCGCAGCTTATATGGACGGAACGCCACTGATATATATTAATATTGTGTTTTCTTTTTATTATTTGTCTTTCATTTATTGTAAAGAAGTTATAGTGTTTGTAGAAAACATTTCATGTGTTAAATACAGTTATTACAGTCACATTATCTAGGATGTTTGCCGTCATTGACATCAACTATATTTGAATAAGATTTGACAGCAAGACAGCCTCAGTCCCCATTCATTTTCTTTGTTGAGGCTGTCCTTTCCCATGTATTGCTTTTGTTCCATAGAAGAATAAAAGTTATATTTGGAATGAAGGGAAACCCATTATATTAAATTTATTGTCAAATTAAAGCCCTAGTCATCTCTCTCCATATCTTTCTCACAGCTTAATCCAGAGAGTATTATAAGAGTATTGTAAGGCACAAGCTGCTTGTCAGTTGAGACTCTCTCCCTTCTGTTCTCTCTCCCTTTCTTGTTTCAGCAACTCTCTTGGTCTCATCTCAACCCTCTGCCCAATCTCAACTCCTCTCATCCTCTCGCTTTCTTTCCTCCTCCCCGTCTCTCCTCCCTCTTTCTCTCTCTTTCTCTCTTTCTAACTCGCTCACTCACTCTCTCACCGCATGAGTGAGCAGAGGTTGTCTCAGAGTGAAAATGCCATCGTGTTCGCCGGACTGTTGCTTGTATCAGGCAGTAGAGGTAAGACTGACAGTAACTACTTTTTTCCAAGAAAGCCCTACACATCTTGCAGATGCCAGTCTAAAAGATTTCAAATTTAGTCATGCAGATCATCTTTGTGCATAAATTGCACTCTACTGTTAGCTTCCTCTGTGCTTGTAGTTTTTAAAAAAGTGTCTAATAATTAAAGCTGCAAATGTTTTTGTGCATGAATGCGTATGTCTAGTTGTGCACTTGCACATGTAAATACATTTATATAATTCCTTGTTTTGTGTGCACGTTCACTGGAAGTATTTCTCCCTTTTCTCCTCCTTTCTCTTTACCTGGTCCGTTGGCTTTGGCATTCACGTGAATTCTGCCTCTTAATGGAGAATATCCTCTTGTGCGTGTGTGTTCAAGTCAGTCATGCTTATGAGCGCAGGGCACGATAAGAATGGATTGAGCTAAAGACCACATAAACAGAGATATGCATGGTTTGCAGTGACAAAAACATGAAAAAGAAGTGTAAATAAACTTTTTTTCCCCTCTATCAAGCATCATTTGTGTTTTTAAATAACTGAAAACTTTGTATATGATGCCCATACGTTTGTTTAAACGGTTCACTCAGAACCGTTACAGTTTGGGGCTAAGTTGTCGAACCACAAGCGGTGTAATTATCCCGGCTGAAGTATTGTGTGAAAGTCTGTCTGTAATTGTTTGACAAATTAGACTTATCGAGAGCATCGCCTAGAGGTCATATTAAGCAACGTGTGCATCTGTAATTGACATTCTGTGTGTGTCTTCAACAGATCATCAAGGTTTTCAGCGAGGATGGTGTGGGAAAAGTTGTGGAAGTCCCAGCCGACATGACGGCCAGAGATGTGTGTCAGTTCCTGGTCTACAAGAACCACTGCCTGGATGACAACTGCTGGTCACTAGTGGAGCATCATTCCCTGCTTGGTCTGGGTAAGCCAACATACGTGTACATTTGTTTTCTAAGTCCATATGACTTGTGCATGCAGCACACACCCAGTCTAAGAGGACAGGCTGTTCTGTCCAGGGACGCTAGCTTCCCAGTGCACTGCACTTCGTGTAACAGGAAATCACCTTTCAGCAAGCCCAGACTCAGTGTCTTATATACACACACATATTTGTTCTCCTATTAACACTTCAGCTCTCAAAAACGACTTTATACATCATGCACGGCTGCACATTTTGTATGCACAGCCGCTCGTAGAACGTATAACCTGAAGGAAAGAAAAAGTGCTCACAATGCAGATAGTTTTGAGGAGATGAGCATAGAAAAGACAAGGTTTGCGAAGAACTAGTGCTTAATCTCGCAGGCAATCAATGAGGACACATGTGGCTGCCTATTTCTCAGGCAGATTACAGATTAACCCTTGCCTAAATCATACTAAACAGATTTAACTCTACCTGACCTTTAGAGATGCAGTCATTGCTCTTGTAGGGTGTTAAAAAGACCTTTATTGAGCTTCTGAAATAATTTGGGCTGACACAATCAGCTCTTTATTTTAATTTGTCCACTTTTAAGCCTTAAAGGAAAGTCGTGACTTCTACATAGAAGCTGATTGTGCACATCACATGGTATGATGTCATAACATGACAGGGTGTGGTCTGTTTTGGTCAGCTGACATCTCTGTAGAGGCCAAGTATTATGTGCTGTAGTTGGATGTGTTCCCCTCATCGCTTCTGGAGACATTAGGGCGTCAACATTACGGAAACCTTCTAGAAACGTTCCTCTTACGTAAGCCATTAGCAGAGAGACTCTGCTGACTTTGCTGCCATCAGCCCTTGGTGCAATCAAGCTAAATACATGATCTCATCCCTCTGCAATGCCTCTCACTTTCTCTTTCATACACAGAGTCATGCTCTCTCTCCTTCTCTTGTGCTCTTCTCGGAGGAGTGAATTAGAGGATGAGGGATCCGATACACGACAGATACATTAGATGGGGTTTGAGCCAGTGCTTTATTGTCTTTGACATATGAGTACTGCTATTCTTAAGAAGAACAGACATTACAGTGTACAGTTATTTTGGCTCGTTTTCTCATTATAGGGCATCACGTAGTGCTGGATATTGAAATATAACATTTGACAATTTTCAACGTGTCTGATCCTGCTGTTTAACTGGCAGAGCATGCCTTTAGCAACACCAAGGTTATGGGTTTAATTTCCAGGGAACATGCATAATGAGAAAAATGTATAGCTTGAATTCACTGTAAGACACCTTGGATAAAAGCTTCTGCCAAATGCATGAATGTAAATATAACATTTAAATGTTCAACAGATTACTGCATATTTCTGGCATATTGGAATTATTAAAACAAGTATTAGAGCATGAATATATAAACCTTATTTAAACTCAATCACACACACACACATAGATGCATATATATATATATATATGCATCTATGTGTGTGTGTGATTGTGTTTAAATAAGGTTTATATATTCATGCTCTAATACTTGTTTTAATAATTCCAATATTTATTATAAGCATTTTGATAGATTTATTAAAAGACAAACTTTCATTGCTTTTTTTACATGCTTTAACTACTGTGGCTTAGTGGTTAGCAAAAAAATAAATAAAAATGTCCCCTTGACAGACTTTTTAATATACTCCAGCTTCAGGGGTCTCAACACATCCCATATAACTCTAATACAAAGTGTTTAGCAATCTTAAAGGGATCTTTTGAAAATCTATTAAAGCAGTAATGGCCACTTTGCCCATAACTAACACCATTTTGATGTCATCTGTGTTTGAATACAGAGAGGTGCCTAGAAGATCATGAACTGGTTGTTCCTGTGCAGGCCTGCATGTCTCCAGAGAGCAAGTTTCTCTTCAGGAAGAACTACGCCAAGTACGAGTTCTTCAGAAACCCACTGGTGAGTTGTCACAGAGAGCAACCTCCTTCTCCTTCAGCCCACCCATGTGTTTCCTTGCTTCTCAAGACCACCACTTCAAGCTTAAGTCCGATTATCCTCGAAAATCTTGCTAAGAACACTTTATTCATGACCTACAAGCTATAAATCCCCTAAATATGTAAATGTATATAAATTTTTTTTAAAAAGGTGAAGTTCCCACATTCCTGTGTTCCGTATGTGAGAAAAACCTCCATGTTAATCCATTTCCAGCCATTCTAGCACAGCTTGTACTAGTTCCACCTCACTAAGCAAGAAACCTGCTTTTTTCTTATAAGCCAGTACTCAACACCTTTTAACTGATGGAATTTTGCAAGTACATTTGGACCTGCGTCGTATAAGCGTCTTACCGTGTGAACACTGTGAAACATTTTATCCTGCTCTGTAAGCCATGGACTTTTTGTACACTTGGAAAAAATTTTCTTGCAAAAGCTTAATCTTATTTGAGCCTGTTCTTTAGTACGGTATGTACAATGTGTGTAAGCGCTTGAGGCATCTTTGGGCCAGTTAGTCCGAGTCTGTTTGACAGAGCACTTAACCTGCTTTTGGTAATCCGTGGCTTTGACAAGTGCTTAGTGCAACTCACCAAAATTAGCTTTAGATGAGTTTCAGCTTGTGTGTGTATTTCTTATTATTTACCATGTTCCTGTAATTTAACTTGTAAGAGTATCAGCTTGATATAATATACATGGGTGTCTATCTGTCTAATATATATATATATATATATATATATATATATGTGTGTGTGTATGCATGTATGCATGTATCTCTCTCTCTCTCTCTCTCTAAATATACAGTGGGTACGGATATATACATGCCCCAAAACCTGTACATTTCATACAGTTGACTGTTGACAAAATGATGCAGGGCAACAACTTCATAAATGCAGTTATGCCCCAAAATGCAAGATATTAGTGCAAAAAGGCCCCTTTATGTGTTTTTGTCTCATATTTATATCATACAATAAGCAATATCACAGGAGCAGCGAGAGCAATATCACACAAGTCAAGTGCTGTTTGTCCTGAATATTGCAAAAATGTCAACAATGCTGTGTTTTTCTGTCAATATGGGGTGCTGTGTGTACATTAATGAGGGAAATGATTTTAGCAAATGGCTGCAATATCACAAAGAGTGAAAAATTTAAGGGGGTCTGAATACTTTCCGTACCCACTGTATATATATATACACATATACATATACATATACATAAACATATATATATACACACACACACACATGTTGGGTTTCCATTTTTATGGGGACATTCCATAGGCGGAATGGTTTTTATACTGTACAAACTGTATTTTCTATTGCCCTACACCAACTCTACACCTAAACCTACCCTTTATACGAAACTTTGTGCATTTTTAGAAAAAAAAAAACAACAACTTAACTGCAATATCACAAAGAGTGAAAAATTTAAGGGGGTCTGAATACTTTCCGTACCCACTGTATATATATATACACATATACATATACATATACATATACATAAACATATATATATACACACACACACACATGTTGGGTTTCCATTTTTATGGGGACATTCCATAGGCGGAATGGTTTTTATACTGGACAAACTGTATTTTCTATTGCCCTACACCAACTCTACACCTAAACCTACCCTTTATATGAAACTTTGTGCATTTTTAGAAAAAAAAAAAAAAAACTTATTTCTGTGTAAGCTTGTTTCCTCATGGGGAACAAAAAATGTCCCCATAAGGACAAGGATTTTGGATATTGTTTTCTTTGTGGGGACATTTTGTCCCCATAACACGTGCTTTACCAGGACCACACACACAGTGCTGGGTAGTAACTGATTACATGTAATCGGACTCCAAAATTAAATACTTGTAATTAATTCTATTTGAACCAAAAAAACGTGTGGTGAGAACATACATATTTTTCTATCTCTGGAGCTGTGGTGTGCCTACTTTGATTGTTTTGGTTCAAATTTTTGTGTGGTGGAGCACCCACATTGAGCTTTTTGCCTACTGGATGTGCGCACTTGGACTGATTTTTATTTTTAATTAGATTATATTGCAATTTAAAATGTCATAGTCACTAGGGCTGCACGATAAATCGACAGAAGCTGCGATTGTCATGCGTATCTTTAAGTAAAGCACAGTTCTGTGATCAGCAGTAAATCTCCATCCAAAGACCAGGGCGCTCTCGCGCTGAAACTCCAAATACGCCTCGCAGAAGAAACCCAGAAAATGCCTATCGCTGCAGCTGAATAAACAGAAGATTCAACTGCTTTCATTGATTCAACGTGACTAATAAACACATGACTACGGCAATATACGGGTTATCGGAGTTCTTATTATTATAATTGTCATTAAAATAAATTATATTTATAATGCAATGCCTTTATCACTGCTTAGAATACTATGAAATGTGTTGCGTGCCTTATTCTGTGTAAGAAGCCACATCATCTCACAGAAGGATTTATTTCAAACACTCGACTGACGTTATGAAGTGAGTTTGGAGTAAAAATATGTTATTAAATGTGCTATTTTCACATGCTTTCAGATGGAGCAGCATTTACTTCACAGAGCCATAGTTCACTGAGAAGCTATGCAAACAGCTGTCATTATCGCGAACGATTTCTTCGATTTCATAATCGCGCAATAAAATCGTCTGCGTAGTAAATTCTGCTCCATCTGAAAGCATGTGATGATGATTTCCTGCTGATTACAGAACCGGCTTTTTTAACAAAATGCGCATGATAATCGCATTCGATTAATCGTGCAGCCCTAATAGTCACCTTTTTATAGATTACATGATTACATAGTATTATTGACACAAAGGCAGTGATTTATTCATAATTTGATTATTTTTTTATTGTCTAAAAATGTTACATTTTCCTTTTTAAAATTCTACCACTTTATATATTTTGAAAGTCTTCATTCATAGTCTTCAACCTCATTCATAAACCCCAGTGTGGGAAACCCTAGCATAATGTAATGTTTAATACACTTCATGATGTTGATAACAAAGAATGGAATATATCAAAAGTAATCTAAAATTAATCAAAAAGTAGTCAGCTAATATGTGTAATCCAATAGAATATGTTACAAACTATAATTTCCATCATGTAATTTATATATACAGAGTAGTAATAATAAATATTTACGAACAGAAGAGAATTCAATTAAAACTTTTAAAAAGTTGCCCGTTCAAACACTTTATAACAAATTCAGTTTGTTCCTTTCTTTTGTGCTCAGTCTAGTAACAATCATCTTACGTAATTGCCTACTAAGGAAGGCATCTGATCTTGGTCAGGTGATCCTAAAAACAGATTCATTATATATGGCTTCTTTACTAATCATTCAAACTCTAGTTCATACACGCACTGGTTGTTCCATTACGTTTCTTGTGAACTGCTGGCATATGTTCAGTGCAGACAGTCTTTTCTTACCTCTCATCCTTTATCTTCCTCTCACAGAACTTCTTTCCGGAGCAGATGTTAGCGTGGTGTCAGGAAACTAATGACTCTATCCCACAGTCACAGCTCTTACAGGTGAGGAAGAGACGCATATGGATCTGTGACACAGCTAAATCTGAATTAGCCCACATTATGAACCTGTGCATCACTCTTTTGCAGCTGAATTTTAGTGGATTCAAACAGATTTTGAAATGCACACTCATGTCTTGTGATACCAAAGAGGCTGCATTATTAAAGCATGAAAGGCATCCAGGTTTGAAGAGCTCATTTTCCAGATGGTCCTCTGTTTTTTTTTTTTCCCCCCCTCCTGTACAGAATTTCTTGAATTCCAGCAGCTGCCCAGAGATCCAAGGCTTCCTTTATATGAAAGAAACGGGCCGCAAGTCTTGGAAAAAGCTCTACATGTTCTTGCGCCGTTCTGGATTGTACTGCTCTACTAAAGGAATGTCAAAGGCAAGCTTCTCTTTAATAGAATATTAATTTAAGTCTTTAAATTATACATGTATTTGTGAGCATATATGTGTTTTTACAACTTTAGACAGCTGTTATGCATCTATTATTCCTAAATTTGCTGGCAAATAAATACAGTACAGTCCAAAAGTTTAAGTACACATTGAAAGCCTGGGATTTATTTTTTAAATCATTTCAAATAAATATTTATTAAATGTTATTGTAATGTTACAAGGAGCTTAATTGTAATTGTATCACTATTAATTATTATTATTATTATTATTTACTAATATTTAAGGCTGTTTCACACGGCGCGTGATGTGAAAAAGCGAGGCGAAACGCAGACGAACGGTGCTTTCACACCGAGCACAAACTGATTGATTGCTAATTCACGCCTGCACGCTAGGTGGCGCCAACCAGCTATGCATTTTTCCTCCGATATATGTATCTCGTATAAGGTCCGCTGCTCAATTTACAGCATTATATTTGGTTCTACACCAGAAACAAAAACTATCTATAGCCCCATAGGGATCGATTTGTTTCGATTCAAAACCATTGTCACGCCAAACATTCGCACCGAAGTTTCGTGTTCAGTGTGAAAAGGATTTAATAGATATACCATAAACCAGTGGTTTCCAACCCTGGTCCTGGAGGCACCCCAACACTGCATGTTTTGCATGTCTCCTTAATCAAACACACCTGATTCAGATCATCAGCTCATTAGTAGAGACTCCAAGACCTAAAATTGGTGTGTCAGAGAAAGGAGACATGCAAAATGTGCAGTGTTGGGGTGCCTCCAGGACCAGGGCTGGGAACCACTGCCATAAACAAACAAACATATTTTTTAATGTGTCCCTTTTAAAATGTTCTCAATTTGTAATGCGAATAATACAAATGCATCAAACTTGTTTAGAATAATGGCAAATAAAGGAAAAAAATAAAAATAAAAAATCAGACCAACAAATGGATCTGTGACAGCAAAATAATAATTTAATTGTTATTATTATTAAATAATAATAAATAATTTAAAGGATTTCAGGATAACTGTTTTTACTGTTTATAGCCTTCACTATGTAGGTCTGTCTTTGAGTTGTATTGTGATTAATTTATAATTGGGTTGTTTAGGAGCCAAGGCACCTGCAGTTACTGTCGGACTTGGAGGACAGCAATATTTTCACTGTGACAACAGGCAGAAAGATGCACAACGCGCCCACAGACTACCAATTCTGCATTAAGGTGAGCAGGATGCCGGTCAGTAAATTGACTTTGACATTGAGAATAGAGGAGGCATGGCTGGCACAATTTCAAAA
Organism: Sinocyclocheilus grahami; assembly: GCF_001515645.1. Taxonomy (NCBI): domain Eukaryota; kingdom Metazoa; phylum Chordata; class Actinopteri; order Cypriniformes; family Cyprinidae; genus Sinocyclocheilus; species Sinocyclocheilus grahami. The sequence continues at coordinate 51,899 of NW_015506188.1, read as the reverse complement.
TCAATGGTTTTCCCCTTTAAATAACTACCCATGCCTCACCTGGTACAATGCATGCTAGTCCTTATTAAAGGGGACATAACACACACAGTTTCACCCAATCTCATATTGATCTTGAGTACCTATAGAGTAGTATAGCATCGTTCATAGCTCCAAAGAGTCTTTAGTTTGATCATATTTATAAAAGAAAATACAGCTTTCCTGAGCTCCTGGAGGCGCCGCTCTGTGGGTGGAGCTAAAGAGTGACGAGCACTTGCCTGATTGTCAACAAAACACAGACATTTGATGCCGTTTTACTTACTGTCCGCAGTTCTGAATCATGACCGGTATCTTTTATAGCTGGGACCGCTCCATCTTCCAGTATCAAACGATGTGCAAATCCAGTGCCGAACTGGGCCTTGTTTATAAAACATTAGTCAACAAACACACTTGCAAAACTTCGTTGCTGCCCTGGAAAAACAAACTGCATCCACAGCAGAAAGATGCGCGTTGATGGGCACGCTCTTGCTCTTGCTCTGATCGATGTGTGTGCGCTCTTACGGGAGAAATGCCCATACAACTGGGACCGCTCCATCTTCCAGTATCAAACGATGTGCAAATCCAGTGCCGAACTGGGCCTTGTTTATAAAACATTAGTCAACAAACACACTTGCAAAACTTCGTTGCTGCCCTGGAAAAACAAACTGCATCCACAGCCGAAAGATGCGCGTTGATGGGCACGCTCTTGCTCTTGCTCTCGCTCTGATCGATGTGTGTGCGCTCTTACGGGAGAAATGCCCATACAAGGAGTTCCACCCTTCATTACGTCACGAAGAGCCAAGCTCGAAAAACCGGAAGGAGTATATTTGACACAGAAATACTCATTCTACATTCATACGGTTTTGTTTTTTTTAAACTTTGGCCATGTTTAGCATGAGAATCCAACTCTTCAACAGTGTAAATAACTCAACATGCATGAAATGGCATTAGACCTCCCCTTTAGTGCCTTGATTTGACAGTAGATATCTTGCTTGATTGACAGCCCAGTAAGGGCAGGACAGAACTGAAGGAGTTGAAGATGCTGTGTGCTGAGGACGAGCAGAGCCGAACGTGCTGGATGACTGCTTTCAGACTGCTCAAGGTATACAGTAAAAACAGAAAAATTATTAAATATTATTACAATAAAAAAAAAAAACTTTTATATTTTAATATATTTTAAAATGTAATTTATTCCTCTAATGGAAACGCTGAATTTTCAGCAGCCACTAGTCCAGTCTTCAGTGTCACACAATCCCCAATCCAATCAGCATGCACCAGATTTAGTTTTTTATTTTGTGTTTCCGTTTATTTATAAAACTATATAAAATTATTATTATTAATGAACATTCTAGATTTTCATATTTAATTACTAGAGATTTGTTGTGAACAAGCTGTCCCTCAGATATCTCCCAGACACACCCTTTTGTCCATTCTTGTTAACCCAGACACTTTTTTTTCTTCTCCAGTTTGGAATTCTCCTATATCAGAACTACAAGAGCCCACACCAGAGAAAGACTGCCATATCAAACTTCACCACACCTGTGGTAAGAAACACATTAATATGTTACTCCGTGCTGACTCTCTAGTGCACTTGATGGTATAAATGTGCTGCTTTCACGCTTCTGTGAGTTCACCTGGTATTACATGCACCCCATGTGCTCTTGACGAACGCTCTTGCTGAGAGTTCACTTAATCTGCTACCGTGCTAAGCATGCGGCTATTGATTCCTTTACGCCGATTTGCATTGGGAACTTTCATGCAGGGGAAACGTATGAACACAGGGGTTGCTTTAGGGATTAATTTAGAAGCTATTTAATAAGGCTTTAGTGGTTTAATTAGAGAGGTTTAATGCTGATCATAGCAGGTTGTTTTGAGGACAACCTGTAGGAGTTATTTTTACACATAAATGAATGCTTATGTAATAAACAACTGATCAAGTGTAATTGTTTTTACTATAGCGGAGTGTGTCTGAGAATTCACTGGTGGCCATGGATTTCTCAGGAAGGACCGGTCGTGTGATTGACAACCCTGTGGAGGCTCAGAGCGCTGCCATGGAAGAGGGACACACTTGGAGAGTGAGTAGTTAAATACATGTATACTAAGGCAATGAATTAGGGTTTTTAATTTTTTTATGCATTTATAACAACATTTCAAATCTCTGTACAGAAACGGAGTCAGAGAATTAATGTTTTGGGAAGCCCCAGTCCTCTACATCCCTCGCCGTTAAGCTCAGGTGAGTGTCGCAGCATTTAATTACAGTTTAGCACCTTCAACACTAGTTGATTTAAGTGGTATTTTAATAGAAATAACAATATTTCATGCTGGTAAATGTGGACTTGCGTTTATGTCCTCAGTGATCCACAGGACACAGTTATGGTTCCATGGCCGCATTATGAGAGAGGAGTCCCACAGGATGATTATGCAGCAGGGCCAAGTTGATGGGTATGACACTTTCCACATTTATAGGCAATATTAATTGCTGTTTTATAAGTGGGCAGTGAAATTAATCAGTCTTATGTCTCGCAGGTTATTCCTGTTGAGAGACAGCCAGAGCAACCCAAAAGCATTTGTGCTCACGCTGTGCCATCATCAGAAGATTAAACACTTCCAGATTTTACCTGTGAGTCCCTAATAAACACTCAATACAAACTACCCTATTGCATGTATTAATGCTTATCCAAGAATAAAGATCAGGGCAAACTGCTATTTTTTTTGTCATGTTACCTTATACTTATAAAAGGTGTAATTTACAGCGATTACGGTCAGTGATTGAGAGAGGTACGTGAGAATTTAGATTTAAAAACTTTTTTAGGTTACATTTATTAAAAAAATAAATTTTAAAGTTAAAGTTTTGTTAAAACTAATTTTATTTATATATAAATATTGTATATTATATATATTTATATTCTGTGCATGTTAGTGAATTTGCAGTCTATAAATCATTTTTGTAGCTGAAAATGAGGCATGATTTATTAAAGGAAATATTAATATAAAATGTTTTTGTTAATTATAATATTAGGCCTATGTGTACTTAGTAAATACATTCTTAATTACGTGGAATAAATTTATACATGTTTATATTATTTATGTAAAATGCTGAATGTATTTAATATTTATATTATACACAATTTACATATAATATTATAATATAAGAAAAATTATAATATTATTTATATAAAATGCTGAATGTTTTAGTTTTGAACTATATATAAAAATATAAATAATTAATATAAAATTATATTAAATAATTGTGAATGGAATTTTGCTTAGTTTAATCACAATCACCTTAACATTATGCCACATTTGATTGTCTGCTTGATAGGAGAGTTTATGATTTAAAAATTGATTCAGTGATTTAAAAATCTATCTTATTCTCATTTCTTTCTCTCTGGCAGTTTGAGGAGGAGGGACAGGTTTTTTTTAGCCTTGATGATGGCTCTACCAAGTTCACAGACCTGATCCATCTGGTAGAGTTCTACCAGCTCAACAGGGGCGTCCTGCCCTGCAAACTCAAACACCCCTGCACCATGGTGGCCTTATGACCCCCCTCCTGATCCTAACGAACAACACACACACAAATAAACGTAACTGAGAAACTGGATGCTTTTTTAAAATAATAATTTCCAGTCATTTTCACAATAAGCTGACGCAACTCACGGGCATGACCCACTGCTCTGGGATTAGCATGGAAACGGTTGGGAATAATTATGGGACAAGATCAACTTCCCGGACACCCTGTCCTTTGGTTTAGACGAGGGTGCCGTTTTTTTTTCTTCTCTCAGTCTCTGTGGTGATATTTATGAAATTTCATTTAAATCAAGACCTTTTCATCATTCAGGACATGACATTAGACCCCCCCATAAACTGAACGAATCGGGACGGTCGTTTCATGTGGTGTGTCTGCGAGGACTTGCTTTGCTAAAAGTTACTTGATGACGATTGATATGTATTGTTATTTCCTACCTGAACATTTTGCACTCTCAAGCTGAAAGCAGGTGATCCGCTTCATCCTGAGCTTACCGCAACAACTGTTACCCATTTGCCTTCCTCCTACAGTTCACGGTTTTGTTTTTTGTCCTCTTCTAAACTCTTCCTGGGGATTCCCTGTGTAATGATGGGATTAGTGTAGCGCCGATGACAGTAATGACCGTGTGAGGTGACACATCCTCAGCTAAATAATGTAATCCGGTCTTTCATACATGGCTATCTCCATGTCAGTGAGGACGGACTAGCCGCAAGGGGTAGCAGACTTGCACTTCAATAAATTATACTTGATTGCTGTGCTTTACCAGCATAAGAATTAGTAACGTTTGGAGTTCTAATCAAGCTTTGCCTTAAAGGAATGTTCTGGGTTAAATATAACTTAAGCTCCATCGACGAGCTTCATCTGTCACACTATAGAAAATGTGCTTTGAAAAACAAAAAGTGTGTCGACAGTCACCTGCTTATAATGAAACTCCATTTTTCTCAATGAGCTTGCTTTATAAGTGGATTTCAATCACCATATTCAATATTAAGCTGCTGAGCTAGAACCACACGCGCCTAGGACGAGAGTGTGTACAATGCACACTGCGATTGTCAAACACTTTGATACCACACAAGCAGCTTTTTTATTTTTTACATACGATTCATGCTGTTTAACTTACGTGAATGCTTTAAGAACGTGTTTTCATCTCAGATGTTAGCTACGACTTTGATCTGCCTTATCTTATGTTATCGCTTCCTTGCCGCTTTATACGTAAATCGATTTGGTAAATTGTTACGAAAAGTACAAGCTTTACTCATTCAGTGTCAGGGATTGCGGTTGGCTTTTCATCACATGTTAGATTTAGTAATTTAGTCACCGTTCTAGCCTGCATGAGTTAGACAAGGATGCCTGAAAACGAAGAATGTTCTAACTGGAATACATAAGTGTGAACGCTGATTAGTTCCGTCCAACTCGAGCTCGAAGTGTTTGGATGATGCTTCTTTTCATCAGACTTGTGCTGTTGTGTGGCTCACAGTGATAAAATGCCAAACATGCATGTGAAATCAACTTCCCCAGCCTTGATTATGCAGTTTTGGTAGTTTTTATTATTAGTATTTTTTTTTAAACACAGGTGACTGGAGATTATTTCACATGCGTGTTTGGCTCATATGCAGCTTTGTCTATTAGAAACATGGAAATAGTCACGCTCTTCTAAGTATGTGGAGCCTAAGGAGAGGTAGTAGATCTAACACTGTATTAAAACACCATCTATGACTATATAAATGTGGTGCGCTCCAAAACAGAATGAAGATGTTGTGCATAAAGTGCAAATTATGCATATTCCCTCTCGACTTGTACCAGTGTGAAATATTTTTAGCTTATATTGTGTTTTCATTTTTGTCACAAATGTCTTTTTATAAAGAGTATATATTACAGTATTAAATTAAAAATGTCTTGTGTTGTCTTTATTTCACTATATTGGTTTAGTGTTCAGAATGTTTAGATTATTAGATTATGCGATTATGCAATGAGATTGTCCAGTCTACAACTAGCTTTAAGATTACATCCGGTGCAAGTATTGTATTAATAATAAATATATTCTTTAAAAGGTTGAAGCTTATCAGTTTAAGGGTAGATAGATAGATGATATATAGGCTAGTTAGATAAAATTTGATTAGATAGATTATTATGCAAAAGCGGGCTCGTCTGGGATTTGAACCCGGAACCTCTCCCACCCTAAGCGAGAATCATACCCCTAGACCAGGGGTAGGCAAGTTCAGTCCTAGAGAGCCGCAGTCCTGCAGAGTTCAGCTCCAACCCTGAAAAAAAAAACTCACCTGCCTATAGCCTTAGTAATCCTGAAGACATTGATTAGCTTGTTCAGGCATGTTTGATTAGGGTCGGAGCTGAACTCTGCGGCTCTATAGGGGGAAGTCATGGCCTAATGGCTAGAGAGTCGGACTCATAATCCAAAGGTTGTGGGTTCGAGTCTCGTGGGGGGGAGTGAATGTACACCTCTCCCACCTTCACTTCAATACCATGACTGAGGTGCACCGAACCCCCAACTGCTCCCTGGGCATGAAATGCAGAGCACTAATTCTGAGTATGGGTCACCATACTTGGCCACATGTCACTTTCACTTTAGGACCGAACTTTAGGGTAGAATGGTGAGCCACGTTGCATAGGATCACCTATACAGTGCGTTTGGGGTGCTTATTTTGGTGGCGTCTACCATAGACAAAAAAAAAAAAAACAGCTACTGATTAATAGCGCCATCTGCTGGCATAAACCTGGAGTTACAGATGTGCCCTTTAGAACAAATTAGAACAATACCAGCAAAGTAGCAATTAGTTTGCGACATTATAGCAGTGTTTGAAAGGCTGCACCGAGTATGGGTCACCATACTTGGCCACATGTCACTTTCACTTTAGGACCGAACTTTAGGGTAGAATGGTGAGCCACGTTGCATAGGATCACCTATACAGTGCGTTTGGGGTGCTTATTTTGGTGGCGTCTACCATAGACTGTAAAAAAAAAAAAAAAAAGAGCTACTGATTAATAGCGCCATCTGCTGGCATAAACCTGGAGTTACAGATGTGCCCTTTAGAACAAATTAGAATAATACCAGCAAAGTAGCAATTAGTTTGCGACATTATAGCAGTGTTTGAAAGACTGCAAATAAGTAAACAGATTGATGTCCAAAACTGAATGACATCAAAATATGACTACGAATATATTCTTGGAAATATCTTAGGGTAGCTGGTCTACGTTAGTCATTTACAAAGGACTTTAGACATAGGCTAAACGGTGTTGCTGAATTAAAATATTATTTTCATAGCATAACCGAGTTGTTAACGTGACCGCCAACGTGGTTCAGGCATACCAGGTATGATTTAAAAATAAATAAATGAAAATCGATCAAACTTGGCTCAAGGGAAAAACCGATAGATTAGGCTACCTACTACTGCTCTAAAACGTGAGTTAAGCTTTATCAGACAGAATACCATAATAAATGTTTAAAACGTGTGCTGTTTTGTTCTGAAATAGGACAAGGGCTGACTGCATGATTACTGGTCTTGTAATAGACCAGTTACAGTATAACTTCATATTCTGCTTGATGTCAGCAGTGCAGAAAGTTCACAGGACTTTACCTTAAGGCAGTGGTTCACAACCCTGGCATGGAGGCACCCCAACACTGCATGTTTTGCATGTCTCCTTAATCAAACACACCTGATTCAGGTCGTCAGCTCATTAGTAGAGACTCCAAGACCTGAAATTGGTGCAGCAGAGAAAGGAGACATGCAAAATGTGCAGTGTTGGGGTGCCATTAGAATAATACCAGCAAAGTAGCAATTAGTTTGCGACATTATAGCAGTGTTTGAAAGACTGCAAATAAGTAAACAGATTGATGTCCAAAACTGAATGACATCAAAATATGACTACGAATATATTCTTGGAAATATCTTAGGGTAGCTGGTCTACGTTAGTCATTTACAAAGGACTTTAGACATAGGCTAAACGGTGTTGCTGAATTAAAATATTATTTTCATAGCATAACCGAGTTGTTAACGTGACCGCCAACGTGGTTCAGGCATACCAGGTATGATTTAAAAATAAATAAATGAAAATCGATCAAACTTGGCTCAAGGGAAAACCATAGATTAGGCTACCTACTACTGCTCTAAAACGCGAGTTAAGCTTTATCAGACAGAATACCTTAATAAATGTTTAAAACGTGTGCTGTTTTGTTCTGAAATAGGACAAGGGCTGACTGCATGATTACTGGTCTTGTAATAGACCAGTTACAGTATAACTTCATATTCTGCTTGATGTCAGCAGTGCAGAAAGTTCACAGGACTTTACCTTAAGGCAGTGGTTCCCAACCCTGGCATGGAGGCACCCCAACACTGCATGTTTTGCATGTCTCCTTAATCAAACACACCTGATTCAGGTCGTCAGCTCATTAGTAGAGACTCCAAGACCTGAAATTGGTGCAGCAGAGAAGGAGACATGCAAAATGTGC
>NW_015506188.1:38940-42901 GCF_001515645.1 Sinocyclocheilus grahami | reverse complement strand
GAAAAGTTCCCGTACAAAAACCTCCCTTGGTCAGATTACTAACTTCTTCTGATGCAGCTGCAAGGAACAAACACAATGACACAAAAACTCTCACATGTTTATGTTTTTAATATAATTAATCATCCAAACCAATTTATATTTATAGAAATGTATATTCCACCATCCTTCGCCTGTAACATAGTATTTCCATAATTCAGACGGATTATTTATTTATTTATTTTCCTGTATAGTGTAGGTTTATTATTGTTAACAAGCAATACTACTAATGATATATATTGAATGCTTCTCCTCCATTTACTTATCTTTAATGAAATATTAAGGTAATTTTATTATTTACTTTACAACCCTCCATTTCTCAAAACAGTTTTTTACAGAAGATAATTCAAATACTTTCAGAAAATGCTGTATGATTTTTATTTTTTATTTTTTTTTATTTCTGAGCATTTATTCAATTTCTTATTTTATGCTGCACCTACTTCCAATACTCATTTTGGTTCCTCTTCTGAAATCCATGTCTAAATCCAGCAGGCAGTTGAATGAGTTTTTGACAGAAGTCTGTAGAGTGGAGAGTGTTTTGCATGTTCACGGCTTCACTCACAAAACTCTGATGATCAGTGTGTGTTCAGTCCTGCCAGAGTCACTGACACACAACACAATCATGTCTGTTTTACTAATTCTGGCTTCACTGGGTCTGCTTGCACAAGGTTAAAACTCATTTTTCTACATTATTTCTATTTTTCTACAGTTTATTTGGTAAAACTTTGGACACGCACATTTTTTATGACAAATGTTTTTATGAAGGATGTCAATATCTTATCAATTGTATTTAAATGTAACTGTTTACTCCCTCATTGTCTCATCAAGAGATCTGGTAAAGCAGGAGAATCTGCTTCTATCAGCTGCACTGCATCGTCTAGCATTATTCCATGAGTTGATATCTGCTACAACCTGGAAAAAAATCCTAAACTCCTGATCTACTATACAAGTAGCCTTGCATCTAGAGTTTCAAACCGGTTCAGTGGAACTTACTCTGGATATGAATTTACGCTTAACATACAAGTACCCCAGCTTGAGGACACAGGAAAATATTACTGTATGGGGTATAATGATGGTCCAGTGTTCACACAGTGAAACAACATCATACAACCTTATTATATGTATCTAAAATAATGATTAAGATGCCACGTTAACATAAATATCTCTTTTTATTTTTTTTATGTTTAATATCACATTAAGAAGTCAACGCCATATTTAAGTCAAAATGCTTTTATTTGGCAGCAGTAAAATATAAAATAATCAACAAAACATTAATAGCATTGCAGTTGTAGAATTACAACAGATAAGAATATATGAGCAATATACCAACAGCATGAAACGGCATACTGACAGCGGTGTGTGTGTGTGTGTATTTCATTCATCACACTGCTGTGTGTCGAGGCTCTTGGTCACTGCATTGTGGGACGGGTGCGTGGCGTCACAGCTGACGGTTGTTGCTCTGCTCCACTCACTCTCAGTGAGGCTCAGGCTGCTGCTCCAGCTGTACAGTCCATCCTTCTGCAACTGACTGGGACTCAGATTGACACCAGAGCTCCTGCTGCAACAGTCCACCTTCCAGCTCAGCTTCCAGTCAGAGGGGAATCCCTTACTGGCCACACACAGCACTGTAGCCTTACCCTGCTGCAGCTCGTCTCTGGAGGGAGGCAGCACTGTGAGAGCGGGACGAGCCGCAGCTAAAGAGAGACACAGATGGAAACTGTGATGTTTCATTCTTCTGAAAAACAGCTCTATCAGTCTTTCTGAGTGTCTTTCACTTCCCTTTAAGAGATTCAGAGTTAATCAAGCAAATCTGAAGTGCAACAGTCCATAAAAACACACATTTTACCAGCAATCACACATACTTTATTATTTATTAATTATAAATTATAGATAATGTTATATGGTTTTTGTCAACATATATCCAAATTATTAAATTATTTGTTAAAAACCTGTGTTACTTACAGTTATAGCTACTTGTAGTTTGAAAGCTACACCAGAAGAAAACACATTTCTGTCTTATGTGACATTCAATGAAAAAAGTAATTAAAAAACTTAACACTTTAAAATAATGCTGCAATTAGTTATATCAATGTCTTTGAGTTGTGTTATTGTCTTTGAAATAACTTAAATATCCAACTTAACCAAACTAAACGTATCATTTTAAGTAAAGCATGAATGCTTAATTTTGAAACAACATTGTTCAACAGCCTGTAAAAAGACATTAGTATCAGTATTCATATTAATATATTCAGTGTTCATAAAAATCAAGGTTTATGAATATATGAGACTTAAATTTATATATTGGAATGATGTCTATGAGGTTTATATTCTGAGCAATATATTCAGACTTTAAAAAGAAAATTATTTTGTATTATTTTGTAATAAGTATTATTTTATACATTACTGTAAATAATGTCCCTTTTTTCTACTCATGAAAAACGTCAGTTCATAATTACACATTCAGATTCATGGCCAAATCTGATACCAACAGTACTGATTTTTATGTGTGTTTAATGCCCCATTTTACAGTACTTATAACTGACATCTGAAACAGTAGTCAGACATATTTCTATTTCACATGAAGTGCATAAACCTAATCTATAAAATGCATATATTTTATTTACCACTCAAATAGATAAAAAGGTAAACTAATTAATTTGAACTCATTTAGAAGACATGTATATATTCTGTCACACAAGGCTAAAATAGGATACCCTATTTTTTATTTTAGTTACTCTTCTTCTATTGGTCGGTTCTTCTTATTATTCTTACTAATTAATTAATTAACAGAAATAGAAATAGAAATAGATTTACTTACTTCCAACTGAGAGTCGGGTGCCTCCACCGAACGAGCGCCACAGTGATACAAACCCAATCACCGGCTGTACAAAAACCTCCTGCACTAAAACTGACACTGACATCAACACTCACAATAACACTGTTAGACTTATCTTAGTATATCTTAGTATTATCTTATGTATCTTAGTTTAGTTTTGCTTAGACATGACAAAATTAGAAATTAATTATTTTTATTTTATTAATGTCAGTTAATTAAATGCTGAAAAATATATTTTGATGGTAAATTCCAGGATGCATCTGAATGTGTTTTGGAAAGTGTTTTGCATATTAACTGAACACTGCGCTTAAAACTCCACTGATGATTATTAGTGTGTGACACTGACACAGACACATAAGAAACAATGATTTCTCTTATTCTAATGCTGGGGACACTCTGTCTGCTTGCTCAAGGTTCAGGAATATATATTTTTACATAAGGGAATTAATTTTATATTATTTTAATTTGTGCTTTGCTTTTTAGTTTTATTATGTTTAGATTGACTGCTTTATAGCAGATGAAAACTGGTCTTTGTTTGTATTTTAAAGTAATTGTAATATTTGTTTTTGTTGTCTCTCTCAGTGTCTCATGAAGAGGTTCAGTCTCCTGAGTATCTGTCTGTTAAAGCAGGAGATTCTGTCTCTATCAGCTGCACTGCATCTTCTGGAATTGGTTATGACATGAGCTGGTATCTGCTGAGACCTGGAAAAAACCCTAAACTCCTGATCTACACAACGAGTAACCTTGCATCTGGAGTTTCAGATCGGTTCAGTGGAACTTATTCTGGATATGAATTTACACTGAACATACGTGGAGTCCAGCCTGAGGATGCAGGAGTTTATTACTGTATGGGGGCTTACAGTGGCAGGTGCTCACAGGGAAACAGCATCGTACAAAAACCTCCTTCAGTCTGACAGCAAAGAGAATATGAGGATACTGAGAAGTTCACAATATCAGTCAATTATGATATCATCAGATAAGTTGTGCTTAATTAGATTTGCAAATATAGATAGTACATCCATGAGATAATACACATTGATGAACTAAAGGGTTAGTTCACCCAAAAATTAAAATTAGCCCATAAATTAC
>NW_015506188.1:37231-38527 GCF_001515645.1 Sinocyclocheilus grahami | reverse complement strand
ATTTTTAATATAACTCAGACTGGATTCGTCTGAAAGAAGAAAGTCTAATATTTGGATGCTCACAACCTGCACCTGGAGTAAGTATATAGAAGTTCATATCATCAGCTGATTTGCTCCACAGGTGGTGAGATCAAGATTTAGTTTAGACTTCATTTAATGTAAATACTGTATATACATTTATAAGCACACATATTCTTTCTTATGTGCATGCTTTTTACCTGAAAAGCAGTATACATTATCAGGGATGGGCAGTATTTCAGATACATGTATTTAATATATGTATTTAAAATACAAAATACTGTTTTGTATTTCGTATTTTAAAACCTTAGGAAAAAATCGAATGTATTTTATATTTAAATACATTTAAGATCAGTATTTTTGTATTTTCAAAATACATAAAGTACTTTGTGCCAGTCAACCTCCTTATGAGGGTGCTGATTTCGTGTATCAGATAGCTCAGACATGAACTCTCTCTCCCCAACCCCAACATTCATTCATGTGAGCTCCATTCAGCATTGGTTGAGTGACTTTTCTGGAATAAGATAAGGTGAGGATGTCATGGTCAATTCTACTTGTTGATTTAAGTTAAAATAGTGCATCATTCTGATTTGGCATCAGTTAACATGACATTGACAAGGGGACAAAAAGCGTTAACCAATCAGTCTTGATAGTTAATCTTGTCAAATGTGTTTAAAGCCTGCGCGTTCTGTGAGTGGAAGAGTGGAATGCTGACAAGTAGGCCTATACTTTTGGCCTAAAGGCCATTTCACACGGGACGTGGTAAGTGGTAGAATCACAGCGCTGCTGCCCCTTTCTCTCATAGTGGAAGCATTCTGTGCAGTTGAAAGCTAGTCTCGCTTAGTCAGTGTAGCACCTGCGTACTCCAACGCAACACTTAAACTACTGGACCAGCTCTAGGTTCTCAAGGAGTGGGAGAAATAAACATAAAATTAGACTAGAGACCAGATTTAAGAAACAAAAACCGGCACTTTACTATAAGACAAACAAAACACAGAACAATGAATCAATTGAAGGATAATCACACAAATAATAAAAGGTAAGTAATAAAAGTAATTTCTTGTTTCCTATTTCTTTTTAGAAATTTTTAGAAATTAGTTTAGAAATAAGTTAATTTAATGTAGTGGATCCACTTGAGTTTGATAATCTATTAAAGTTAGTTAGTATTAATAAAGATTAATTATTTGGTTAAACCTATTTACGATTTGCTATTTTTCTGAATTAACTCTTTTTTCCCCTCCTCACAGGTATTAAAACAATTCAATCAAATTCAAACAG
>NW_015506188.1:35416-35726 GCF_001515645.1 Sinocyclocheilus grahami | reverse complement strand
TATATATATATAATTCTGGTTCACATTTATAATGTGATTAAATCAGCATTTATTCAAGTTCTTAATTCATTCTGTACTCTTCCTGAGAGGAGTCTGTAGAATGGAGAGTGTTTTGCATGTTTACTGCTTCACACACAAAACTCTGATGATCATTGTGTGTTCAGAGAGTCACTGACACAACACAATCATGCCTCTTTTACTAATTCTGGCTTCACTGGGTCTGCTTGCACAAAGTTAAAACTTATTTTCTTACATTCAGACTAATGGCAGAAGGTCTGGGAACCATGGCCGCTTTGAATGGCCAAGGACC
>NW_015506188.1:14850-34953 GCF_001515645.1 Sinocyclocheilus grahami | reverse complement strand
ATCATGTTTAGTTTTGTGCCCATCATGTTTTTCCACATATTTTTTTAAAATCCAGCGTTTAGTTGATCCTGATAAGTGCTCAATCATGCCTGTTTTATTAATTCTGGCTTCACTGGGTCTGCTTGCACAAGGTTAAAACTTGTTTTTTTACATTGTCAGGGAATTTGGTATGTATCTTTGCATAGCTTGTGCTTTTTCATTTTTAAATATGCATTTAAAGTAACACTTACCTTTTGATTTCTCTCTCTGTGTCTCATCAAGAGGTACATTCTCCTGACCCATGGGAAAAATGTATTGCTCAGTGGTTAATCTTCCTAAGCTCAGGAGACTTAGATGAGAATCTCATATCTCTCATTTTAGTATCAACAGCATTTCAGATGTTTCTCCTAAAATTCCTTAGGAGAAATAAAAGTAGACACAAATGAGACATGAGAAATATTTATTTATTTATTTAGTCATTTATTAGACGCATTTTTTCATTTTTAAATATGCATTTAAAGTAACACTTACCTTTTGATTTCTCTCTCTGTGTCTCATCAAGAGGTACATTCTCCTGACCCATGGGAAAAATGTATTGCTCAGTGGTTAATCTTCCTAAGCTCAGGAGACTTAGATGAGAATCTCATATCTCTCATTTTAGTATCAACAGCATTTCAGATGTTTCTCCTAAAATTCCTTAGGAGAAATAAAAGTAGACACAAATGAGACATGAGAAATATTTATTTATTTATTTAGTCATTTATTAGACGCATTTTATCCAAAGCGACTTACAAATGAGGACAACAGAAGCAATCGATTGTAGTATTAAAACAACTAAAAACAGATCCAAAACTAAAAGCTAAAACTTTATAAATACTACCTATACACATTTAAAAAAATAAAGAGATTAAATAAAAATGACAAATGCATACAACAAAATTTCAAAACTTAACATTTAAATGAAAAACAAAACATAAAGCTAAAAACAATTCAAAATATTAAAGAACAAAAGGTAAAAGAGTATAATAATGATTCTAACATAACACTAAGCCAAACACCAAAAAAAAACAACTACATATGTGTATGTACAACCATACACACATATATATACTGTATATGTACATACACATTTATTAATTCAATATATATATTATTTCATTTCCATTTAGTTTGTTGAAGTATTAAAGGGGTCATATGATGCTTTTTTAAAGATCATTATTTTGTGTATTTGGTGTAACAGAATATGTTGACATGCTTTAATGTTCAAAAAACACATTATTTTTAAAATACTGTACATTATTGTAGGTCCTCTATGCCCCGCCTCTCTCAAACGCTCTCAAACATAGTTAGAAATGGTTATAAAAACTGAAACAGAAGCGAAACAAGTAATAGGAAAAAGGAGAAATAAAAAGCGATACTTATCCTTTGCCGGTGTTCCTGCCCGGTGGAGTCGCATGGTAGAGTCGATGGTCTTTACACTCTTCCGTCTTCACACGAGGAGGCCGTCTCGCGATGGCTGTCGCGGTAAACTAAGCTTTTTTATACCCGTCTGACAAAATACTAAATTAATTATGCTGGACACACTTTCCTTATTTTCTCCGCAACAAATGGCCAAGCAAGCGCAGACACTGACAAGATACGCAATACCGAACGAGACCAAACTTAAATATTTGAGAAAAAAGAGTCAAACCTGAGAATGTGGTGGAAGAAACATAGAATATCTCTTTATTGTCTTGCTGCAATCTCTATCAAGACTCCAAATATTTTATTGCTCAGGGGTTGCTCTTTCTAACCTCAGGAGACGTAGTTGTGATTCTCATGTATTTCCATTTTAGTCTCAACAGTGTCTCAGATGTTTCTCCTAAAAATCCTTAGGAGAAATAAAAGTAGACACAACTGAGACATGAGAAAGATCTGAAAGGAATCCAAAATGGCAGTGGGAGAGAAACATGGGAGATCTCTTTATTGTCTTGCTGTAATCTCTTGCAAGCCTCCATTATAAAAATGTTTTACTGCTCAAAGGTTGCTTTTTTATTGCAATGGGGTTTTTCACCTTCAATGGTCAGGACAGTAGGAGTATAGACAGGAAACAATTGGACAGGCGAGAAGGAAACGAGAGCAGGAAGTACCTTCAGCAGGGATTTAAAGTTATGCTGTCTGAGGTGCAGTTGTGCCTTCACATCGATGTGCTGCCCACAAGGCTATGGCTCTGACAGAGGTTACTCTACACTCAGGATACTAAGGAGTGATTGTCTTATATGTCTCACTGAGATATAAGCTTTATCATAAGATGTCTTCAGTTTTATTTTAGGAGAAAAGTTATACTTTTACTAATATTGTAAATGCTAAAACTATCATTTAAATAGCATTAAACATGCCAGAATATCAAGGGTGACTAGTTTAAATTTATCTTCAATGTCCAGCATTGTATATACACATTTTCCAAACAAACTAGAAAGGACTTACACGTGCAAGATGTTTAGTATAAGAGCAATACCCTTTTTTAACAAATGTAACACTAGTGTACCAGTGTTTATTTGTTGTTGTTTTTTTCTTCTTTGTTTAGCATTAAAATGTTGTCTTGCATACGGCCCATTTTTGCATGCATGGTTATGTTTAGGTTATGGTTTACTCTGTTAAATCAGTGAAGTTTGAACAACTTCAAATATGACAATGCATGTATTGTCTGACTGAAATGGTGTGGATAAATGACATTGAAGCTAACCAGAGGGAAGAAAAATTAAATTAAAATGAGATCTCTTTAACATTTCAATTATTTATCCTAGACAGAAATGAGGTTACTTTAAGATTGAATGGAAACTTTTGCTTGAGTCTCTTGCTTCTCAAACTTCTCTCCTGAGACAAAAACTCTAACACCCTCACATTTGTTTCTTTTAAAGCTTTAGAAGAGATCTCAACAACATCACACACTGTGCTCAGATTTTCTCCTTTGCTAGAGACGCTGGATGAGGAGACAAATGTGCGAGATCCAGAGTCTCTTGCTGAGGAGAAAAATCTGAGCACAGCGTGTGATGTTGTTGAGATCTATTCTAAAGTTTTGAGGAGACAAATGTGCGCGATCCAGAGCGATATCGTCGACCTGATTGCACAGATACCATTTAAACTGAACTGAGCTGGATGATGAAATCATTGAATTCAGTGATGAACTGCCTTTAACTGAAAATTGAGCGTTTACTATTGCCCTTTTGCATTATTGACACACTATTTTCCTATTTAATTCTGTAAAGCTGCTTTGACACAATCTGTATCCTTAAAAGCGCTATATAAATAAATGTGACTTGACTTGACTTGTTTGAAACATTGGAGGAGACAAATATGAGACCACCAGTCTTTAGCTAAGGAGAAATATCTGAGCACAGTGTATGATGTTGTTGAGATCTATTCTAAATATTTAAAAGAGACCAATGTGAGAGATCCCGTGTTAGAGTGTTAGAGTTTTTGTCTCAGGAGACAAGTTTGAGAATACTCAGGCAAAAACCTCCATTCGATCTTAAAGTAATCTCATTTCTGTCTAGGAGAAACATTTGAGATGTTAAAGAGATCTCACTTTTGATAATTTCTTTCCTATGGGGAGTCTCTGTCTATTAAAGCAGGAGCTTCTGCTTCTATCAGCTGCACTGCATCTTCTGGAATTGATTATTACATGAGCTGGTATCCAGTGTTGGGGAAAGTTACTATTAAGAGCAATGCATTACTATATTGCGTTACTCCCCCCAAAAAGTAGCTAATTATGTTACTTAGTTACTTTTTATGTAAAGTAACGTATTACGTTACATTTGAGTTACCTTTTAAACTGGGCAGGGCTTGTTAGTTTGTTTTTAATATTAAAAAAATCTCCTATTACAAATGTAAAAGCCCACCAAAAGTGAAATAAATACGCCTCAGGCTGAAGGAAATGTAAATTCATGTCTGTAGAGGGCGCAGCTCAAACTAATTGCATGAAGAATATTGATGCAGGAGAAGAAAGTTCAACACTATTCAGCAATAAAAATGAAACACAAATGTGTCATTTTTGCTTATTAGTATGGTTGATTTGGATCATCTAAGGTTAGTAGCATTGGTTAATAAAATGGGATTAAATGCATAAATGATATGTGTCTTATTTAACATATTTAATTATTGCAGGTTTGTATAATATTCTGAGTTTGCATTTGACTGTTTTTATTCATTTCGAGGAATACTGAATCTGTTTTTGTGCAGGTGAGATGAGTAAATACATGTTTATATTTTGTCTAGAATTACAGTAACATCATGTTCACACAACACCTCTGTACTTACTCCCGATTTCTCTCAACATGGGGACAGAAGAGCTCTCAGTCAATACATGGGAAAACAAAGTAACTGGCATTACTTATTTGAAAACGTAACTCAGATATTTCCTAATAAATTAAAAAGTAATGCATTACTTTACTAGTTACTTAAAAAAAGTAATCTGATTATGTAACTTGCGTTACTTGTAATGCGTTACCCCCAACACTGCTGGTATCTGCTACAACCTGGAAAAGTTCCTAAACTTCTGATTTACTATACAAGTAAACTTACATCTGGAATTTCAGACAGGTTCAGTGGAACTTATTCTGGATATGAATTTATGCTAAACATACGTCAAGTCCAGCTTGAGGATGAAGGAGAATATTACTGTAAGGGGACTTATTCTAATACAGTGTGGACTTTCGGTGGAGGCACTCGACTCTCAGTTGGAAGTAAGTAAATCTCTTTCTATTTTACAAAATATTTATATAAAAAAAGAAAACTACAGAACAAGAGATATGAGAACAAACTAGGATTTAAAAAAAAATTACAATGTGTAACATGACCACAGTCGATAATTTATCTAAATGGTAAATTATAATTTAATTGTTTCACATGGGAAATATACCTTACTCTTGTTTCAGATGTCAGTTACATTACTCTATAATTGGACACTAAACAAATATAAAAATCTAAATATATTGTTAAATATCAAATTATAAATCTAAATGTCTAATGATTCGTTGTGTAACGAAATTTTTTTTTCTTTTATACTTGGATATTTTAATAAAGAAACAAAACACAAAATCTTAATTTTCTGTGAAATATTTATTGAATAAAACAAAATAATTTTCTTTTTAAATTCGGAGTATGCTATTACAAATCAGAATCTGAGAGCTAGATATTTAAAATCAGACATATGTACATTTTAGTCTGATATAGTTATACATCTTGTTTTTTTACACTAACCTAATGCATTAGCCAACTAACAATGAACAATACATTTCATATGTTAATCATTCATTAATAAAAATTATAGTTCATGTTAGCTCAGATCCACTAAATAGTTTTTTACAAAACTTTTTTATTTAAGTATATGTTGAATTTAACATTAACTAAGATTAATAAATGCTTTCAACTAACCAGTGTTAGTTTGTGTTAACTATAGTTTTCTAAGGTTCAGGTGAACAAATGAAACCTTATTATTAAGTTTTACCATATATTATAATGAATACTGATTATCTAAAATCTGAATATTATGAGTCAGTAAATGTGTTTTTATGGACTGCTGCACTTCAGATCTGCTTGATTAACTCTGAATCTCTTAAAGGGAAATATAATACATTTGAATTCATTCACGTCAAAAATAGAAATAAATGGTTAATAAATAAAATGCTGCAAAATGTATTTGTATTGTTTTTGAGGTAAATTCCAGGATGCATCTGAATGTGTTTTGCAAGTGTTTTGCATATTAACTGAACACTGCGCTTAAAACTCCACTGATGATTATTAGTGTGTGACACCAACATGTGTGAAACAATGATTTCTCTTATTCTGATGCTGTGGACACTTGCTCAAGGTACAAAAATATATTTTTACATTATGACAAAAAAAAACTGGAATTTATTTAAAGATTTGAATGTGTGCTTTGCTTTTTATTTTGTAGTGTATTTAGTTGAATGGTTTTATAATTTTGTTTTTGTTGTCTCTCTCAGTGTCTCACGAAGAGGTTCAGTCTCCTGAGTCTCTGTCTGTTAAAGCAGGAGATTCTGTCTCTATCAGCTGCACTGGGACCAGCGGAGTTGGTGATGACATGAGCTGGTATCTGCAGAAAACTGGAGAAGCTCCTAAACTCCTGATCTACGATGCCAGCAATCTTGCATCTGGAGTTTCAGACCGGTTCAGTGGAACTTATTCTGGAAATGATTTCACACTGAACATACGTGGAGTCCAGCCTGAGGATGCAGGAGATTATTACTGTATGGGGTATTATGGTGGTGGAGTGTGCACACAGTGAAACAGCATCGTACAAAAACCTCCCTCAGTCTGACACACTGAAAATATGTGAATGCTGAGTTCACAATAGCAATATCATAATTAATCTTACTCACTAGTTAGTTCAGTATGAATGAAATTTGAATAAACATATTCTGGCTCTGTTTGTAACCAAACATATTCTTACATTTATCCTTTTAATTGTTTTAACCCTAAAGACAATAACACAAGCTATGTGCCATAATTTGTACCATTTTAAACAACAGTGGGTAAGATTTTAATTATTCAGTCTGTTCATGAAATTTTAATTGTCATTATTTCAGCTGAAAAGAATAGAAATGAAGAAAGTTAGCCTTATGTCAATGATCTCCAATTATCTTTGACTCAGTTGTCAAGATTCTACAACTTTCAAGATTCAAGATTCATAGGCTGCAATAACTGTTCAAATGCAGCATGTATAAAACACATCCCATTAATCTGTATATGAACATGAAATTAGACAATGAAAAAATTCCAAGAGCCCCCACCCCTCCCATCAGCTTTTAGGACGCACTCAAAGAGGGATCACAGATGACAAATAAGAAACACCATGGCAGGTGTCGATTTAAAAGTATGCTACTTTTATTTCCTACCTTATTTGTAAATGAAATTCATCTCCAATCCTTCTTCTATCGTTTCAGGTTTATCCATTGTTATTCGAATGCTAGAAAAAATATAGCTGGTTGTCCAAGTAAAAACCACCAAATAACGTTTACACGTAGTTACGTTATGATAGGCCTGCGTAATATTCAGAGGGAGATGAGGGACTCCCCCGCTCCATATGTATATGCATCCGCTAAAGGTTTTTTATTTTATTTATTTTCTTTTTTTAATTTGAGTGAATATGAGTTAAAACTCCCAGGTGACACTACTCCAGTAACAGACCATGCAAAATACCCAAAATAATAATATCTTTAAAGTATTGCCAAGTAACTTTGCAACATGGCAAACAACAATAAAATCAGAGAAGGACTTTAACGACACGAACAATAGCATGTTAATGTTCAAAATGTTCAGAGGATTCATGTTTCTTTCTTTTCCTGATGTTTTTTATTATTAAAATTGTATATAGCCCACATTTTTATATAAAAAAATGTATTTACCAATTAGGCATGTTGACAATAACGTAGGTTATATCTTCAACATGCATACCTTGTCTATGACCAAAAATGTAAAAAGATATGTTTTCAGTGGACTGAAACATAAAAATACAGTTACAGTGTTTTTTTCTTTTGATTTAGTCGAGTTGGTTTTGCATCAAGCACAAAGTGATTTTCGGCAACCGAGATCTGACAGCAACAGCACATTTTTCTGCTTCATCTTTACCTCGCGCATGAAATCAGCCGCAGGCCAGTAAACCAATGAGAAGGCGCTATAATCATGACGAGTCATAGCAACAGAGCGGAGACGAGAAAGCTGCCGAGAATCAACACTAACTTATTTGTTGACCAAAGTCTTCTCAATACCATGTCAAACAAAGACATTCGTTCAATTATTAATAGATCTCAGATTTCTTTTCCTGCTTGTGTGAGTTTTTGGAATAACATATTTAGTGATATAGAATGGGAAGAGTTTTGGCTTCTTCGACAAAAATTCTTCTTATCTAATAAAGTTGTTGAAGTCTCTATCAAAATTATCCATAATTGTTATCCGGTAAATTATAAACTTGCTAAATTTAACAATAGTATTTCCCCCTATTGCTCCTTTTGCCTTCAGTCTGAAGAAACATTCAATCATTTGTTTTGGGACTGTGCTTATTCTAAAGTGTTCTGGGTTGACTTTTCCCATTTTGTTAACAAATATTTATATCCAAACTTTTGTATAACCCCCAAAATTTTGGTTGCTCTTTGAATTTAGACCCTTCTCACTATAAATGTATTATTAATCTATTGCTATATCTTGCTAAATTTTACATTCATAAGTGTAAATTTTCAAAGAAAACTCCCTATTTTCAGGAAAGATTTTGATGTGTATGTAAACTCTTTAAGAAACTCAAATAATTCTATTGCATGTAAGACTCTTTCGTGGTGTAAGTCTTACAAGCTAACATAGTATGCTTTGGAGTATTGTTTGTGACCCTTATTGTCTTTTGTTCTTGTCTTTGTAATTGTATTTGCTGTTCTTCTATTGCATAATAAAAACATTTTTTTTAAAAGCTGCGGAGAATCCGCTCGCCCGGAAGCAACCGCAACTGACGTAGATTCACAGAAAATTACTCCCGTTTGGCAAATAAATCATTTTATGTACTTATTCCTACCTCTTTAAGCTTTAAGTTACATTTCAAATGACAAGGGATCAACTTATAATCATGTTTATATTAATTATCCCGTGAACTTATTCTCTCAAATGGCCTGGGTATGCGAAGCATTCGCAGCTTATATGGACGGAAAGTCACTGCCATAATTCTCTTTTTAATTATATTTTCAATTTTAAAATGTGAGAATGTCATGTGAGTATGTCATGCTCCTCACAACCACAACATGTACATTATACTTTATTTCAGGGGTGCCCAATCCTGTTCCTGGAGATCATCTACCTGCAGAGTTCAGTTCCAACCCTGATCAAACACACCTGTCTGTAATTATCAAGTGCTCCTTCAGATCCTAATTAGTTGGTTTCATCAGGGTTGGAAATGAACTTTGAAGGAAGGTAGATCTCCAGGAACAGGATTGGGCACCCCTGCTTTATTTCATAATATATATTATAAAAGTAATGATCAAACATGTAACAGTTTTCATTTAATTTTGTAGAATTGTTGGTATTTAAATGGTATGTGAAGTCAGACATCATGATCAACATCTTGTTCCTGGATGAACATCATTTGTTAGTTCTGGAACATTCATTGTGTGTGCTAAAGAAACTCTCGTCATAAACTTCAGCACAAATAATAGGGAAATTATAGGTTGATAAGAATGCTGAATCTTTCTGCAAGTTACAGTCCTGGTAAGAGACAAAAATGGTATGTCTTTAAGGAATCATTAAATCAAAATTACCTGCTCAGCTAGATTAACAATTGAAATTTGTTCCTTGACAGTACGAGAGGTTGTTGTTCTCAGAAAGAACATTTACATTGTGAAGACACTTTGCATTAAACTTCATGCTACAGTGCCCTGGAGGTCTTTATAGATCTGTGACTTAATGATTTTATGACTGACAGCTCTCCTTCTTGATAACAGATCCTAAAGCAAACATGACTTTGATAACCGTCATTATTTGGACACTCACCACCTGCACCTGGAGTAAGTAAATGCCTATAGAAATTCATATCATCAGCTGATTTACAGAAAACTAGAAAATAAGCAATCCACAGATTCTCAGGTGCTGAGATCAAGATTTAGTTTAGACTTAATTTCCTGCAAATATATGCATTAATTAACTTAAATTCTTATTTTTTGCCATTTTACCCGAGCATGTGCAGTACAAATTACATTAACACTGACCTTTAACTATGTTTTGATCTTCAAGTCAAGTCCTTCATTGTCATTATGTATGATCTGTTGAATGGGAAAGAATGCTTAGTCTTTTTAGTGCAACAGTTAGAAACATTGTGTGCTCAACCTGGCAGATTACTAGTAAGTGTGATTTTAAATGTGCTCATCAGTTTTATATTATTTTACAGTGTTTTCTGTGTCTCTCTTCAGGTTCTGTGGGGCAGATTGTGACTCAATCTGAAGATCAAACAGTGAAGCCTGATCAGACTGTCACTATTCAGTGTAATCACAAACCAGCAGTAAACTGTATTAAAAAAGATACCTCTCAGGATTGCATGTCCTGGTACCATCAGATTCCTGGAGAAGCTCCTAAACTCCTGATCTATTACACATCAGACAGAGCTTCAGGTGTTTCTTCTAGATTCAGTGGCAGTGGAAGGGACACAGCTTTTACTCTGACCATCAGTGGAGTCCAGCCTGAAGATTCAGGATTTTATTACTGTCAGAGTGAACATGGTATAAAAAAAGACTCTGGGACCACAGACTGGGTGTTCACACAGTGTAAAAGCATTGTACAAAAACCTCCTTGGGTGATAGAGCAGCGCTGCAGCTTTGAGCTTCTGCAGATGTTGATGTTGAAGATCATTATTCACCTCACTGACTCACAGATGATAAAGAAAAGCTCATGGCCAAAACCAATGAAATGAAAATAAATTTCACATTCTATCTCATTTCACATTCTAGTTAATTTTGTACCTAATTATTTTTGTAAGATAATGCAGCATACCCATTTATGTCATAGATAATTTCCCAAATGTACGCCTGTATATAGAAATGACTTGTGTTGTATGTAATTAAATAAAAATACAAGCAATACAATATTAATAATGTCATAGATTTAATTACATATAAATGTCTTCCAGTATATGCATAATTGAATGCTCTTCCATGATTTAGTTATTAATAATTAAATATTAGGGAATGTGATCATTTATTTCACAACCCTATTTTTCTCAGAACAAAATCTACAATATGAAAAGATTTTGTAAAATCGATTTTCTAAAATGCTGTCTAATTTTTTCTGGTTCACATTTATAATGTGATTCATTCAGCATTTATTCCACTTCCACTTAATTTATTCTGTACATTTCCTGACAGGAGTCTGTGTGGAGAGTGTTTTGCATGTTTACAGCTTCACACACAAAACTGTGTGTTGAGTCACAATCATGTCTCTTTTACTAATTCTGGCTACACTGGGTCTGCTTGCACAAGGTTCAAACTTATTTTTCCACATTATCAGGGCATTTAGTATTTATCTTTGCAAAGCTTGTGCTTTTTCCTTTTTTAATTGCAAATATTTTTATAAATTATGTCAACATCTCATAATATATATTTAAAGTAACACTTTAAACACCTTTTGCTCTCTCTCTCTCAGTGTCTCTTCAAGAGGTCCAGACTCCTGAGTCTGTCTGTTAAAGCAGGAAATTCTGAAAGCTCCTAAACGCCTGATTTACAATACAAGTAACTTTGCATCTGGAATTTCAGTCAGGTTGAGTGGAAATTATTCTGGATATGTATGTATGCTAAACATACATTTATTCTAAAATGGTGTTCACACAGTGAAACAACATCATACATACACCTCCTCAGTCTAATGCCACAGTGAATGTACTCAGTAACTATGTACTAATTTCTATTACATGAGAAATTAATTCCTCAGTATGAACAGAATATTTAATCAATCTAATATGATTCTGTGATGAATTCATTAATTTTGTTCATTCATCCTGTTCAAATGCATAAATCCTGACACCCATGTGAAAATTCCAGTCTATTTGCCCCAATTTTAATGTAATTACGTAAAATAAGCTAAAAATGATCATTAAAGTCATATTACTGTCAATGAGATTTTTCAAATATCTTATTTTAGATATTGAAATAACATACTAAAAATAATAAACTAATAACTACTAATACTACTAATAATAAAAAATAAAATATTTCATTAATTAAATGCAGCCAAAACATTTTTTTTAATTGAAATATAATGATTAAAATGCAATGTTAAAATAAATATCTGTTTTGGTGTAATTTATATTTTCAATATTAAAATATTCTCTAGGCTGCTCATCACAATATTACATGTCCTAAAAAAACACCAATAAAAATGGTACAGCATTTCATATTTTTGTAGTAATTCAGCACCACGTTTAAGACAAAATGCATTTATTTGGCAGCAAAACATTAATAGCATTGCAGTTGTAGAATTACAACAGATAAGCATATCTGAACAATAGACTAACAGCATGAAAGATTAGTTGCTGAGCATTGGCTGATTTAGGACTGTGTGTGTGTATTTCACTGGTCATTGCACTGCTGTGTGTCGAGGCTGTTGGTCACTGCATTGTGGGACGGGTGCGTGGCGTCACAGCTGACGGTTGTTGCTCTGCTCCACTCACTCTCAGTGAGGCTCAGGCTGCTGCTCCAGCTGTACAGTCCATCCTTCTGCAGCTGACTGGGACTCAGATTGACACCAGAGCTCCTGCTGCTGCCGTCCACCTTCCAGCTCAGCTTCCAGTCAGAGGGGAATCCCTTACTGGCCACACACAGCACTGTAGCCTTACCCTGCTGCAGCTCGTCTCTGGAGGGAGGCAGCACTGTGAGAGCGGGACGAGCCGCAGCTAAAGAGAGACACAGATGGAAACTGTGATGTTTCATTCTTCTGAAAAACAGCTCTATCAGTCTTTCTGAGTGTCTTTCACTTCCCTTTAAGAGATTCAGAGTTAATCAAGCAGATCTCAAGTGCAACATCCTGTAAAAACACATTTCTTTAGCAATCACACCCAGGACATTGCATAGACTTCTATTGATTTTATCAGGTTAATGATATTTGCTATCACCTAACCCAACCCCTACCCCTAAACTTATCCATTACAGAAACATTTGTAGAACACTACATTTAAATTAAAAAATATTTTGGCTGATCTATAAGACTTTTTAATAGTGAAGACCAGTAAAATGTCATCACACTAGTGGGTTGTCAAAGTAATTCACAATATAAGTGAGGACGTTTGGTTCTCACAAATATCAAAACAAGTACACACACACACACACAAACACATAAAACAATCATAATATAATTTGATATTAATTAATTTGGCAGACACTTTTATGCAAAGCAACTTAAATTGCATTCCAGGTATACTTTATCAGTTTATGCTTTCCCTTGGAATCAACCCCATGATCTTGGTGTTGCTAGCACCGTGCTGTACTGTTTGAGCTGTAGGCATGGTTATCTTCAACATTTCAGGTTTCTACTTTTAATTTGTTCAAATTATTAAGTTATTTCTTATTAAAAATTCACTGTGCTACTTACAGTTACAGCTACATCAGATGAAGACATATATGTGACATTCATTAAAAGCATTTCATTAAAAATGTTTTCATTAATCTAGAATTATTAAAAACTTTTAATGATTATTTTACATTTAATAATTATTAAAAATAATTAAATAATATGAACTTTCTATAATTCCTAAGCTGTCTTACTATATTGACGCATAATAAAATGTATTAAAATAGATTTGTAAAGGTGAGTGAAAGACTGCATACTCATACAGACATTAACTTTCTATTTTATGCTAAATGAAAACACTGTTTGTCAAAGACAATTTACCATTCTGATGGATAAATGACCAATAATAAAAAAATTGGCTGTTTTAAATCGGTCTGAAGAAGAAATAAGAAAAGTGTGCATGTGTTTGATATTGTCACACCAGAGCAAAACTTTTCAATTATTTATTCTTATATTAGTCATGGGTATTATTTTTAAAAATGTGTTTTAAATACAAACAAATCCTCTCTTGTTATTTTAATTTAGTGTTTCATTTTTAAAATAGAAAGAGATTTACTTACTTCCAACTGAGAGTCGGGTGCCTCCACCGAACGTGCGCCACAGTGATACAAACCCAATCACCAGCTGTACAAAAACCTCCTGCACTAAAACTGACACTGACACTAACCAGTTTGCTATTCACAACTGATAGTAAGATAAAGCTGCATAATCAAACCTGTTTAATTTTAATAATGTCCCAAATCTACTACTAGAAAAAAAATACTATAGAATTATATTACTAAGAATAATGCTAATACAAACACTACCGCACTCTCAAGAACAAAAAAAAGCACCTATACTTTCATGTAAAATAATATTTAGGCATTTAGTCTTTTTTATTATATATACTACATTGCTACCTGATCTGTTCAGGTCCACATTTCGTTACTGTTTATCCACCTTATTTCATTCTGCACTTACTTTTAACATTCAGGTTGGTTCCTCCAACAAAAATCCACCACAATAATTTCTTCTCATTCACAGCAAAAAACCTTTTTTGAGATAACCAGACAAATTTTAATTAAACTATATGATTAACCTATAATTCAAATATGTATATATTACAAAGCTAATTGTCATATGAGTGAGAAGATACTTCAGTTCAGGAAGGGTTTTTCCACTGTAAAAATGTTTTGCATTGGCAGCTCATGCCTCAATGCTCTGAGTGTTTATAGTCCTGTCAAAACTTTGAAAAGGTCCTAGAATAGCTCTAAATCACAAGCCAATATGATTCTCTTCATCTGGGCATTTTACTGCATCCAAGGTAATTTCCTTTTCAAATCATACTGAAATAAAAAATTTTTATGCACTTAGTATTTTAATTTAGTTTTCTTTCTCTCACAGGTTCTTTTGGGCAGGTTGTCGTGACTCAGTCTGAGGCTGAATCAGTTCAGCTCGGTCAAACAGTCTCCATTGATTGTAAGGTCAACACTGTAGTTTATAGGAATCCATCAGGCTCAGTATCCAAAGATTACTACATCTTCTGGTATCTTCAGAGGCCAGATGAACCCCCTAAACTCCTCATATATTATACAACAATGAAGCCTTCAAGTGCTCCGTCTAGAATGAACGGTGGAGGCAGTTTTCACTCTGGAGGAAATGGTCTTGATTTCACTCTGACTATAAATGATGCTCAGCTTGAAGATGCAGGAGATTATTACTGTAAGAGTATCCATAAGATCAGTGACAATTGGGTATTCACACAGTAAAAACATGCTGTACAAAAACCTCCCTACTGACAATCTTCTGCAGATGCTTCTGAGACCTGCTGACAGGAGAACAAAAAAAGGGGTTTGCAATGAGTTACTGTTATTTTAAAAAAAATCTAGTTAACTACACAATCTTCCATATGAAAATCATCAGTGGAAATCCTGCTTTTCACATTACATATCTAATTACTATCATACAAATCAATTGTACTCATATGCTTCACACAAAGCAGAGAAGCAGAAAAAGCTTATTTTAATTAGAAACATCTTAGAAAAACAAACTGATAAATGTTCAGTTGTCTCTGTAATGTAAATGTTACCATTTATCCATATCATATTTAAGTTCAGTATAAGTGACTGAAACCTCTCCTCCAAGACAACTTTAATATAAAAGATGTGGGCTATTGATATGTGTAGCTAAGCAAGAATTACACCAACACTTGAAAACTGTAGGCCTACAACTTAAAAGGGAAGTGTATTCCCCCAGTATATCAGTCAATCTGAATAAATCATCCAAATAAAAATCTAAGGAATAGGACACAATAACAAAATGACAAATCATAGTAAAATATTTTATTATTTTGTAAATTAAGATTTGTAATTCTGGTTTTTCACAGTAAAATGAACCTGAAACAAACAATATCAAATAAATCCAGATCAATTATAAAACAGTATTTACCCTTAGTATGCTCATTTCATTAATTTAATTGTATTATTATTATTATTATGAAAATCAAATGTGTGTATCAACACTGTCCAATGGCCAATAAAACCAAACTCAAAGAAAGCAACGTGTAATGTTTTACTGTCCTCTACTGGATTCTGAGACTACAAGAGCACACAAATTAGAAGCACGTGACCTCAATGAAACCTGTTCAGTGATGTGTCAACTCCTGAACTCCATTCAGCTGTGAAGAGCTCGAGTTGTGCATAAGCAACATATGGACAATGTTTTTAAATCACAGAACGGTGAGTTTAACCGACAGTTGTTGGTCATTACAACAGATATTTATGTATGTTGTATTCATAATAATAATTATAATTTATAATTTGCAATAAAATGGGAAGAGTGCAAGTTTACCCATTTTAAGCCTATTCATATAGGCTACAAAATCATAGTCAAAGAACATATGTCACTCTCACCGTCATTGAGCTCAGTATTAAGGGCTACATAGTTGACAATGGCTTAGCGTAACGTTTTTCTGTGACAACAATATTAACAATATGTCGTACGTTTAGACTAAGAAGTAAGAACCAGCGGTAGGCTACCTGATTCGCAAATGAACAACTCACTTTTTAATGAATCGATCAAATGAGTTATCAAAATGGTTCTTATGGTGCGTTCATGTCATGTCGGATAGATCGTACAGGTGCATCTCAATAAATTAGAATGTCGTGGAAAAGTTCATTTATTTCAGTAATTCAACTCAAATTGTGAAACTCGTGTATTAAATAAATTCAATACAAACAGACTGAAGTAGTTTAAGTCTTTGGTTCTTTTACTTGTGATGATTTTGGCTCACATTTAACAAAAGCCCACCAATTCACTATCTCAACAAATTAGAATACTTCATAAGACCAATAAAAAAAAACATTTTTAGTGAATTGTTGGCCTTCTGGAAAGTATGTTCATTTACTGTACATGTACTCAATACTTGGTAGGGGCTCCTTTTGCTTTAATTACTGCCTCAATTCGGCCTGGCATGGAGGTGATCAGTTTGTGGCACTGCTCAGGTGGTATGGAAGCCCAGGTTTCTTTGACAGTGGCCTTTTTTGGTCTCTTGTTTCTCATTTTCCTCTTGACAATACCCAATAGATTCTCTATGGGGTTCAGGTCAGGCGAGTTTGCAGGCCAATCAAGCAGTGCTCCAAAATTTCTTGGTAAATGGGTACAGTGATGTTGGTTTTCAAAAAACACAATGGACCAACACCATGACATTGCACCCCAAATCATCACAGACTGTGGAAACTTAACACTGGACTTCAAGCAACTTGGGCTATGAGCTTCTCCACCCTTCCTCCAGACTCTAGGACCTTGGTTTCCAAATGAAATACAAAACTTGCTCTCATCTGAAAAGAGGACTTTGGACCACTGGGCAACAGTCCAGTTCTTCTTCTCCTTAGCCAAGGTAAGACGCCTCTGACATTGTCTAATGAACTTTTCCACGACATTCTAATTTATTGAGATGCACCTGTATTTACGAGTTGAACGCATATGAACGCCACCCCAAAGTCGTTATTATGAGTGGGAAACTCTACATTTTCTTTAAAGGGGTCATATGATGCGATTTCAAGTTTTCCTTTCTCTTTGGAGTGTTACAAGCTCTTGGTGCATAAAGAAGATCTGTAAAGTTGCAAAGACTAAAGTCTCAAATCCAAAGAGATATTCTTTATAAAAGTTAAGAGTCAACCACGCCTACCTAAAATGGCTCGTTCTAACACGCCCCCACATATCTACGTCACTATGTGGAAATATTAGCATAATGCCGCCCAAATTAGCACGCAAAGAAAGAAGGCATGGTTTCAAGATCAGCAGTCGTGTTGATGCACCCATGTCAGGGAGACGCTGTGTGATTCAGTGCGAAAGCATAAGCACTTTATTTGGCCTTCCGGAAGTAGATGCAATTAGGAATCATTGGTTAAGATTTATTTACAACAGAACAGCACAACCCAGATGTTCGAATTTGTACAACGCATTTTATGGACGACAGTTTTTTGAACCTAGAAGAGTACAAGGCTGGCTGTTTAAGGCTATTTCGAAAAAAACAAAAGGTCAATTCCGACTTTGCTATGACAATCTGGCGCTTCTGAATCAGCGACTGTAAGTATGTTTTGTTATTAGTTTAAGTATTTGCTATTGACTGTTCAAATGCGGAGTTTTGCGCAGCGCAGAGTAACGCGCCCTGTGTGTGTGTGTGTGTGTGTGAGGGGAACAGGGTCACATCACAGGAGAGTGAACTGCCTGTCAGAAATCATAGCACGTCAGCTGTTTTAACCGCGGCTCGTGTACTGCATCATCACTGTGTCTGTCACGTGACTCTGTTGCCCTTTCGGGCTTGAACTGATGGTAAAATTAACAACATTATTAACTGTCTTGATATTTACTTTGAAAGCTGAAGCTGCGATTATGGTAAGAGGCGTTACATTTCCGACGCGTGCTTGTGGTGTTCGGCCAATCACAATGCACTGGGTCAGCTGGCCAATCAGAGCAGACTGCGCTTGTCGGAAGGAGGGGGCTTTGTTGAAAACGACGTGTTTGAGAGAGGCGGAGCATATGCCTTATTCAGCCCGCCGCCATTTTGATTCGAAAACGAGGCTGTGAGGGATAGCAGTCCAGCAGAGTTCACTATGGCGTATTGTTGTGTACCGGGATGTCGATCGTTTAGCCGTCAAAATAAAGAGAATACATCTTTTCACAAATTTCCACAGGACAAAGAACTTCAGAAAACGTGGATTGTTAAAATTACAACATTATACATCAGAAAAACTACTTGAGACCATATTCATGTCACCCGTAACAAGTTGCATTGTATTATGACACGGCTTACTAGAAACACCTGGTATTTAGTATGAACGAACGAACAAACAAGGTCCAAAAACAAACTAAGGACCAAACCTTGAACCTAACTTGAACCGTCCTGAACATGGAGGGTGTAGAAATTTGCTTACAACAACACAAAATACCTTTATGTTGTAAGGCGCCTCGTTCTTTCGCATCGAGCGAAAGGACCGGGCCCTAACACTACAGCCTGCTTCGTTTCTCTTCACTGTAAACCACAGGTATCATGGACATCAAACACTACAGTTCAACACTTTGAATTGGCTAAGAGGCTAATGTTAGCACATACAATCAGTATGTAACGTTAGATCGTTCGGCAACATTAGCTCTATCGCGATCTTCTATGCAGCATGCTAACCTCACAAGAAAGTCGAAAAGGTATCTTTTTACCTTCAACATAGTGGATATAACCTTCGATCCAGTTGCTGTAACCCTTCAGGAGGATAGACCTGGGAATTTTTTATCCTTCATCCGCCCGTGACTCCACAACATTGAGAGTAAGAGGAGGAAGGCATGACAGGTTTGTAGTCCACACAGCCATGTCCTGTTGTTGTGATTTCCTGTTTACCCTCACAGCCTCGTTTTCGAATCAAAATGGCGGCGGGCTGAATAAGGCATATAGAGGACCTACAATAATGTACAGTATTTTAAAAATAATGTGGTTTTTGAACATTAAAGCATGTCAACATATTCTGTTAAACAAAATACACAAAATAATGATCTTTAAAATAGCATCATATGACCCCTTTAAGCCCAGAGTTTCCGAGTTGGGGGCATGTCAGTGAGAAAACGTGTCGGATGCAATGAGCTGTGTCCCAATTCAAAGACCGGGTCCGGGTCCTTCGAAGGATGCGGCCGACACGGCCTTCGAAGGAAGCTCCGGGAATTTCCTGATTGCGCCAGCAGGTGTTCCCGATTAATGCTCCTGTCGCGTGGCAACGGTGAGAAGAGAGCTGCCATATATGTTAGCCTATTTGTTAATGAAAACGAAAATAACTGGAGCCTGAATTGTTAGTTTTTGACCTTTAATTTACCGAATTACACTTTAAATGTAAGACTTACTTTAATATTGTAATGACGTGAAAAAAATACAAAATATAAAGCGATTAAATGTCGACTTATATCTTACCAAAATGTGATTTTATGTCGTTTATTCTATTATTGATTATGTACATAAATGGACCATGGTGAACATATTTAAACAGGTTTTCAACCCTGTTTAGTTTTATGCAGCTGAATATAAAAAGTTCACCTACAAACGTTAGCAATAAACTTTGTTCGTTTCATCTTCAAAATGACAAAGTGGTGGAGTGTAACAAAATACATTCCATAAGTATTCACATACAAATGATATTTTCTCTCATAGGACAGCTACAATACAAAAACATGGTCCTTTACAATATCATGCACTGTTGTACATTAAACTGCCCAACAGTAGGCCTATATAAAGTATTTTAAATGTAACATATTCAGAAGTAAAATGCAACATACAGTACATTGTAGTGAAGCAGTAATACTAATGCAAGACCATCATATAGTTGTTTCTGCAGAATACATTTCTGCAGAAACAAAATGTATTCTGCTATGTATTTGCTACTTTTACTCTTCATACCTTAAGTACATTACAGTATGAAGGATAATGCTTTTACTTAAGGTTTTAAATGCATGCATTTTTTCCTCAATGTGCTAATAGTAGTTACTGAAAGTACTTTACTAAAGTAACTC
>NW_015506188.1:14112-14840 GCF_001515645.1 Sinocyclocheilus grahami | reverse complement strand
GGTCCAGCAGCTCCACCAGGGTCTCACTGCTCAGCTGAATGAAAGCGTACATACAAATCATCTTTTTTATGTATTGTTAAATTTTGATGTTGTTTTTCTGATGTTGAATTGAAGTTATTTTTTAATTAGTTGTAAAAAGTACTTTTAGTATAGAACAATTTATTTTTATTTTCATTTGCAAATGTTATTCAGAGGGGGAAAAAAATTATAGAAGAATTTCTGTCATTTACAAATTATAACTTGCTTTGCAAAAATTAACAATTTCCAGAACTACTTCTCGTCTTTTATTTACAAGTTTCAACTAAAACAATACACAGAAATTGCTTCATTCACAAATAACTTAAATTACTAAAGTAATAAACAACTTAATTCATTTCATTTTTAAGTTTCCCAGAAGCACCATTTTCTCCAAAACTGTCCTACAAGAAGAGAAAAAGGAAAGAAAATTATTAAGACAGGGCTGCAATCTTAAGGTTAGAAAATATGATAGCAGGACGTGCATACAAAATACTTCAAAAATCATGTTTCTGGATCGTCAAGTTTGCCTAAAACATTTGTGGATATATCTTGCTACAAAATAAATAAATAATAAAAACAAAAAATAAAATAAAATAAAAATACAAGTTAAAGACTTGTCTACTTATTAAGTAGCCTTATAGGCCTACTTGTCTTTGTCAGGGTTCTGTCACTTCAGTCTAGTGTAATTCATGGTTTTGTGACAGAGCCCT
>NW_015506188.1:5418-13882 GCF_001515645.1 Sinocyclocheilus grahami | reverse complement strand
AATCCCTGGATGTGTCCAGATCCTGCCTTGCCTTGCCTTGCCAGCCTGTTTTTCCCCCTCGGGGTAGTTTTTGTTGCTGTTTTGTTTATTTTTATTGTCATTAAAAGCCATTTTCTGCAATACTGAGTCCTCGCTCCATCCCTCTACCCGGAAAACCCTGACAGTCTTGTTGTTGTGGGCTTTATATATATATATATATATATATATATATATATTTCTGTATTGTTATATTTTTATGTTTGTAAGTGGTGTTAAAATTGCTCTGTGCATAATGAGCTGGTGGGTTTATGGTGTGATGTGTTGCGGACTGGGTGTGGTGGGCTACTCTGTGCCAGAAAGTCCAGGGCCTCTTTTTAGCCCCAGTACGCCCCTGCATGGAATCCAGCTTGAGGATGCAGGAGATTATTACTTTATGGGGGTTTATGTTGGTCCAGTGTTTACACAGTGAAACAGCATTGTACAAAAATCTCCCTCAGTCAGACAACACAATGAATGTACTCATGCAGTAACTATGACCTTCATTAATTAAATGTAGTTAACATAAATATCTCTTTTACTGTAATTGATATTTTCAATAGTAAAATATTCTCTACTTATCCATGCTGCTCATCACAATATCACACAACCTAAAAAAATAAAAAACCAAATAAAAGTGTTATTTTATATTTGATAGTTTTTTATAGTTTTTTTTCAAAGGTTCACAAAATTCAACACCATATTTGTAACAAAATGCTTTTATTTGGCAGCAATAATTAAATGAGCAACACAACTTTCAGAGCATTGCAGTTGTAGAATTACAAAAGATAAGAATATATAAGCAATAAACTAACAGCATGAAATAGCATACTAACAGCAGTGTGTAGGTGTAAGTTTTTCCACTGGTCATCATCACACTGCTGTGTGTCGAGGCTCTTGGTCACTGCATTGTGGGACGGGTGCGTGGCGTCACAGCTGACGGTTGTTGCTCTGCTCCACTCACTCTCAGTGAGGCTCAGGCTGCTGCTCCAGCTGTACAGTCCATCCTTCTGCAGCTGACTGGGACTCAGATTGACACCAGAGCTCCTGCTGCTGCCGTCCACCTTCCAGCTCAGCTTCCAGTCAGAGGGGAATCCCTTACTGGCCACACACAGCACTGTAGCCTTACCCTGCTGCAGCTCGTCTCTGGAGGGAGGCAGCACTGTGAGAGCGGGACGAGTCGCAGCTAAAGAGAGACACAGATGGAAACTGTGATGTTTCATTCTTCTGAAAAACAGCTCTATCAGTCTTTCTGAGTGTCTTTCACTTCCCTTTAAGAGATTCAGAGTTAATCAAGCAGATCTGAAGTGCAGCAGCCCATAAAAAAAGTTTTACCAGCCATCACACATACTTTATAATTTGTTCATTATAGATAATGTTATATTATATGGTTTCTGTCAACATATATTCATGTTATTGCTCAATTATTTGTTAAAAACCTACTGTATTAGATATAGCTGCTTGTAGTTTGAAAACCACCAGAAGAAAACATATTTGTCTCATGTGACATTCAATGAAAAAAGTAATTAAAAAAACTTAATCAACACTGTAAAATAATGCTGCAATTAGATATATCAATTTAAGATTTTTGAGATGCATTAAATATCCAGCTTAACCAAAATAAACTCATTATTTTAAGTAGAGCAAACGCTTAATTTTGAAACAACACATTATTTATTTTAATGTTGAATTCGAAGTTGTGAAGCAGATCTGAAGTTCAACAGCCTGTAAAAACACATTAGTAATATTCATATTCATATAGTCAGTGTTCATAAAAATCAAGATTTATGACTATATGAGACTTAAATTTATTGGATTTATATTTATCTTTCAGGTTTATATTCTGAACAATATATTCAGACCTTGACGTGTATCCGATGCAGCACTATGGCAATACTATAGGATACATACAGGGATCCTCGTTCCCTTAGCAACTGAACTGTTTGTGAAAAATCTCTTTTTATGTTTGGCTGTTTGATAGGCAGAGGGGATCCCCACGCTATCGTGTTTTATTTTGTTCCTCTATGCATTAAATAATGTCCCTTTTTTTCCTCCTCATGAAAAATGTAAAAAATGAAAGACATTTATTTTCAGTTCATAATTACATGTTTATTGCCCCATTTTACAGTACTTATATAGTAACTGATATCTGAAACCGTAGTTAGACATATTTCTATTTCACGTGAAGTGCATAAACCTAATCTATAAAATGCATATATTTTATTTACCACTCAAATAGATAAAAAGGTAAACTAACTAATTTCAACCCATTTAGAAGTAGGCCTATACATGCTGTTACACAAGGCAAAAAAAATGTCTGAGGATAGCCTATTTTTTTTATTTTAGGTACTCTTCTTCTATTGGTCTGTTCTTCTTCTCCTTATTATTATTACTAACTAATTAATTAATAGAAATCGAAACAGAAATAATAGAAATAGAAAGAGATTTACTATCTTCCACCTGAGAGTCGGGTGCCTCCACCGAACGTGCGCCACAGTGATACAAACCCAATCACCAGCTGTACAAAAACCTCCTGCACTAAAACTGACACTGACATCAACATTAACGCTCACAATAAAACACTGTATCTTAGGTTAGTTTTGCTTAGATAGGTCAAATTTTTTTATTGCATTAATGTTAATTAATGAAATGCTGCAAAATGTTTTTTGAAAGTTTGGATGCATCTGAATGTGTTTTGGAAAGTGTTTTGCATATTAACTGAACACTGCGCTTAAAACTCCACTGATGATTATTAGTGTGTGACACTGACATACACACATAGGAAACAATGATTTCTCTTATTCTAATGCTGGGGACACTCTCTCTGCTCTGTCAAGGTTCAAAAATATATTTTCTACATTATGGAATCAATTGTTTGGATCTATAAAATATAAAAACATATATTTTTATTTACCACTCAAATAGGTAAAAAGGTCATTAAGGTAAACTAATTATTTTGAACCCGTTTAGAAGACGTGAGTATACATGCTTGTAGTCATGTGACATAAGGCAAAAAAAAAGAGCGATATGAAAGCTTAAAAATAACACAATATTCTCTAAAAATGTAGTTGCACAGTATTAAGTGACATTTTTTAATAGAAGTACTAGCAACAAATAAGATTCTAATATTTATAATCCAAACAAAATTTTTTTTATAATTCTGATGGTAATTTCTGAAATAAATAAATACATTCATTTATTCATTTTTTAAGTGCAACTAATTTTAGTTTTCACATTTCTCAGGTCTTTTTAATGGAATAAATGTAATTAGCCAGTTTAAAGTGTCTTGTGAATCTCACACAAATAATGCTGATTTAAAGAAGTTACAAGTAAAAAAAAAAAAATGTATCTGTGTGTGTGTGTGTGTGTGTGTGTGTGTGTGTGTATCATTACTTATTACAGTATAACACTTGTATAATTATTGTTAATTATTTCCATTATTTTCAGATTCTGCCTTCCAGCACTTAGTTTGGCTCTCCAGTCCAGCCTCCAGTTGGATAATTGTAAAATAAGGAATAGATTTTAGAAACTTCTGGTCATATATGGTGCTTTGCATAGACAGCGACACACATCTGAAAATGTTTATAGGTCTGTTGAACTTTTTCACTGAGCTTCTGTTCATGACAGCAGATCTTACAGCCAACATGACTTTGTTCTCTTTTATCATTTTGACACTCTACAGCATGCAAGGTAAACACCATTTTGTTACATGTGATCTTTTAAATACATATTTTATTTAAAATGATATATTATAATAACCTGTGCTTTTATCAATTGTTCTACACAGGTTGTTTTGGACAAATAGTTGTGACTCAGTCTGAGGTTAAATCAGTCCTGCCTGGTCAAACCATCTCTATTGACTGTAAAGTTGATACTGTGGTTTACAAAAATGAGCAAGGTAGTGTCTCTAAAGGGCGTTATTATGTATCTTGGTACAGCCAAAAGCCTGAAGAGGCTCCCAGACTCTTGGTTTATTATACAAATGAAAAAAACTCAGGAATTCCATCAAGATTCAGTGGCAGTGGACAAGGAAACGGTCTTGACTTTAGTCTGACCATCAGTGATGCCCAGCTTGAAGATGCAGGAGATTATTACTGTATGAGTCTCCATAAGATTAGTGACAACTGGGTGTTCACACAGTGAAAAGTTCCCGTACAAAAACCTCCCTTGGTCAGATTACTAACTTCTTCTGATGCAGCTGCAAGGAACAAACACAATGACACAAAAACTCTCACATGTTTATGTTTTTAATATAATTAATCATCCAAACCAACAATATATTTATAGAAATCTATATTCCACCATCCTTCGCCTGTAACATAGTATTTCCATAATTCAGACGGATTATTTATTTATTTATTTTCCTGTATAGTGTAGGTTTATTATTGTTAACAAGCAATACTACTAATGATATATATTGAATGCTTCTCCACAATTTACTTATCTTTAATGAAATATTAAGGTAATTTTATTATTTACTTTACAACCCTCCATTTCTCAAAACAGTTTTTTACAGAAGATAATTCAAATACTTTCAGAAAATGCTGTATGATTTTTATTTTTTATTTTTTTTTATTTCTGAGCATTTATTCAATTTCTTATTTTATGCTGCACCTACTTCCAATACTCATTTTGGTTCCTCTTCTGAAATCCATGTCTAAATCCAGCAGGCAGTTGAATGAGTTTTTGACAGAAGTCTGTAGAGTGGAGAGTGTTTTGCATGTTCACGGCTTCACTCACAAAACTCTGATGATCAGTGTGTGTTCAGTCCTGCCAGAGTCACTGACACACAACACAATCATGTCTGTTTTACTAATTCTGGCTTCACTGGGTCTGCTTGCACAAGGTTAAAACTAATTTTTCTACATTATTTCTATTTTTCTACAGTTTATTTTGTAAAACTTTGGACACGTTAATTTTTAATGACAAATGTTTTTATGAAGGATGTCAATATCTTATCAATTGTATTTAAATGTAACTGTTTACTCCCTCATTGTCTCATCAAGAGATCTGGTAAAGCAGGAGAATCTGCTTCTATCAGCTGCACTGCATCGTCTAGCATTATTCCATGAGTTGATATCTGCTACAACCTGGAAAAAAATCCTAAACTCCTGATCTACTATACAAGTAGCCTTACATCTAGAGTTTCAAACCGGTTCAGTGCAACTTACTCTGGATATGAATTTACGCTTAACATACAAGTACCCCAGCTTGAGGACACAGGAAAATATTACTGTATGGGGTATAATGATGGTCCAGTGTTCACACAGTGAAACAACATCGGTAACATGTTTTTACTTTACTTGAAGGGGTGTGCATAAGACTGACATGACACCTTCATAATCATGACAACATCATACAACCTTATTATATGTATCTAAAATAATGATTAAGATGCCATGTTAACATAAATATCTCTTTTTATTTTTTTATTTTTTTTATGTTTAATGTCACATTAAGAAGTCAATGCCATATTTAAGTCAAAATGCTTTTATTTGGCAGCAGTAAAATATAAAATAATCAACAAAACATTAATAGCATTGCAGTTGTAGAATTACAACAGATAAGAATATATGAGCAATATACTAACAGCATGTGTATGTATTTCATTCATTACACTGCTGTGTGTCGAGGCTCTTGGTCACTGCATTGTGGGACGGGTGCGTGGCGTCACAGCTGACGGTTGTTGCTCTGCTCCACTCACTCTCAGTGAGGCTCAGGCTGCTGCTCCAGCTGTACAGTCCATCCTTCTGCAGCTGACTGGGACTCAGATTGACACCAGAGCTCCTGCTGCAACAGTCCACCTTCCAGCTCAGCTTCCAGTCAGAGGGGAATCCCTTACTGGCCACACACAGCACTGTAGCCTTACCCTGCTGCAGCTCGTCTCTGGAGGGAGGCAGCACTGTGAGAGCGGGACGAGCCGCAGCTAAAGAGAGACACAGATGGAAACTGTGATGTTTCATTCTTCTGAAAAACAGCTCTATCAGTCTTTCTGAGTGTCTTTCACTTCCCTTTAAGAGATTTAGAGTTAATCAAGCAGATCTGAAGTGCAACAGTCCATAAAAACACATTATCAACAATTTCACATGTGCCTATACATGTAGATTTAACACTATTTATTCATTGTTCATGATGGTATATTATAGATCTTCAAATTTTTTAGGATTCTATTGTCCTTTGTTCAAATTATTATACAAATATTTTCTGTTAAAAATGTACAATATGTTATTTACAGTTAAGCTGTTTGATATGTTTCTAACTCAACCATGGAGTGTAATTGAAAAATAAACCTGAACCCAGACACATTTCTGTCTGACATTCATAAAAAAAATTTTGTGCCTCTCTGTTAAATATATTTGTAGAGACAGATTGCACTAATGCACAAGTTAGAATTCTATCTCATGCTAAATCAATTAAAAAATAAACAAGCATTTATTCTTTGTCAAATATGATTTACCATTCTGATGGATAAACGCTCAACACAGTAAAACATTATTTTAATTATTTATTATAACAACTTTGTTTTGTGAAATCAGCTTAGATGATGTTCAGATTGTTGTTCAAATTTCTGTTGATTAGTTCCTTTTTCTTATATTAACTCAAAATTTTGTTTCAGTGAACTCAAAATTTGAAGGCAACCGGGTTTCTTACTTTTTTAAGTTAAAACAACAAGAATTTTTTACAAAGGTAATAAAGTGATTAAAACAATGAGGTTATTGTTTTAAAATAGTCTGGAGGAAAAATAAGAAAGGTGCACATAGATTTGGTAATATCACACAAGGAAAATTTCAGATAATTTATTCTTATATTTGTTATATTAATTTAAGATTTAATGATAATTTAAAAATAAAATCCCTTTTTGTTCTTTTCATTAAATTTTCATTTTCAAAATAGAAAGAGATTTACTTACTTCCAACTGAGAGTCGGGTGCCTCCACCGAAAGTCCACCACAGTGATACAAACCCAATCACCAGCTGTACAAAAACCTCCTGCACTAAAACTGACACTGACACTGACACTAACCAGTTTGCTCTTTTACTCCTAACTAATAGCAGATAGCTAAATAAGATGCATCTGCATAATTAAACAAGTTTAAATTTCATAATATTCCAAATGTATAGTAAAAAAAAAAATATGAAGTACTATGTCATTCCTTTACTAACAGCAATGTTAATACAAACACTACCTGATAAAGAACTAAACAACATCAATCACTTTCATGTAAATTTATATTTTGATTCAGCATTTAGTTTTATTGTCTTTTCATTCATATTTTATAATTTATATGGATTTCATAGAACAATTTACAATCCTGTATTACTTAAAGCAGTACCAATATAGTTCTAACTAAAACAAACAAAAAACAGTATTCTCTACACTCTATGCTATCTAATGCGTTTAGGTCCACCTGTACAGTCTAATATTATTTATGTTAATTCATCTATCTAATGTATTTCATTCTGCACTTACTTAAAACAATTTTGTTCCTCCACTGAAAATCCACCACAGGATTCACTGGCACTTCCAGACTATTTTGAGAACTTACAATTTAAAGTTAAACCTTTGTGAACTCATAATTAAAATATTCATATACAGTGCCCATCATTATATGAGTGAGAAGATATTTCAGTTCAGGAAGGGTTTTTCCACTGTAGTGTTGTTTTGCATTGGCAGCTCATGCCTCAATGCTCTGAGTGTTTATAGTCCTGTGAACACTTTGAAAAGGTCCAAGAACTGTCCGCTCTAAAACACAAGCCAATATGATTCTCTTCATCTGGGCATTTTACTGCATCCAAGGTAACTTAATTTTCAAATAAAACTAAACCTTTTTTTTTTCTTTTTTTTTCTCATGCACTGATGATTGTTTTAGTTTTCTTTCTCTCACAGGTTCTTTTGGGCAGGTTGTCGTGACTCAGTCTGAGGCTGAATCAGTTCAGCTCGGTCAAACAGTCTCCATTGACTGTAAGGCAAACACTGTAGTTTATAGGTATCCACAGGGCTCAGTATCCAAAGATTACTATATCTTCTGGTATCTTCAGAGGCCAGATGAACCCCCTAAACTCCTTATATATTTCACAACAATGAAGCCTTCAAGTGCTCCGTCTAGAATGAGCGGTGGAGGCAGTTTTCACTCTGGAGGAAATGGTCTTGATTTCAGCCTGAACATAAACGATTATTACTGTATGAGTTACCATGAGATCAGTAGTAAAGCAGTGTTTACACAGTGAAAAAAATGCTGTACGAAAATCTCCCTTGGTCAGGTTATTGACAATTTGCTGATACGAGACCTAGAGGTGCTGAAAACAAAACAAAACCAGGGGTTTGCAATGAGATACACGCAGATGTGCATGTTCTTGTATAATCTAATTAATATTCCAACCCAGGTCTTCCCTATCAATAGAAAATCATCATTGGAATTCCTTGTGTTCTATGATATTTCTCATACTTA
>NW_015506188.1:1481-2661 GCF_001515645.1 Sinocyclocheilus grahami | reverse complement strand
TGCTCACTGATTCCCTTTACAACAGTCCCTCACGAAAAGCCACCAACATTTCACTATAATAAAATGGTTAGTGGCGTAACTGGGAAACTTTATATGTCTTTAATGTATCTCATATATAGTATATGTATCAGTAAAGTGGTGTTCACACAGGTAGTGGCTACCATACAAAAACCTTCCTTGGTCAGATTACTGAACATCTTCGGTGCAAATGTAGGTGCTGAAAATCTAACAAAAACAATGATTATGACACTCAAGCACTCACAATGTTTATGTTTTAATGTAATTAATCATCCAACCCACCAATTTATTTTTATAAATTTCTATTCCATCCTCCTTGTCCTGTAACTTATGATTTCCATAATCCAGATTCACCATTTTTAATCATATTTAACATTTTTATGGGCATATTTTGTATTCATTTATTTAATTTGATTTATTCATTATTCATTCATTCTTCTGTGAACGTGTGAGCTAGTGTAGGTTTATTGTGCTCTGTTCAAGCTGAAAACTAACATATATCTCAATGGTCGCTAATAATATTGACAATTTTTTGTCAATTGAACTTTCCCAGTAACTTTTCTGTATATTTATATATTTGAAAATTATTTTATCAAATTAAATTGTTCAACACTATCAGTTTGCTTGTTGTCTTCTAGCTGATAATAAATATTTATGTAAGATAGGGCAGCATATTATATTGTATAGCATGTATATTTCAATGCTTTTCTATCATTTAGTTATCTTTAATTAAATATTAGGGGATTTTATCATTTATTTCACAACCATATTTTTCTCAAAACAATAAAATGAAAATATTATTTTCTAAAACTGATGGTTCACATTTAAGATGTGATTCATTCAGCATTTATTCTAAGCAAACTTCTGATAGGAGTCTGTAGAGTGGAGAGTGTTTTGCATGTTAACAGTTTCACACACAAAACTCCTCTGATTATCGATGTGTGTTCAGAGCGTCACTGACATACAACACAATCATGTGTCTTTTACTCATTCTGGCTACACTAGGTGTAATAGCTCAAGGTTAAAGCTTATTTTTCTACATTATCAGTGTGCTTTGCTTCATTTTTAATTCCAAATATTTTATCTCATAATTTGTATTTAAATGAATCACTTAACCTTTTGTTGTCTCTCTCAGTGTCTCATGAAGAGGTTCAGTCTCCTG
>NW_015506188.1:0-442 GCF_001515645.1 Sinocyclocheilus grahami | reverse complement strand
TTCAGAGTTAATCAAGCAGATCTGAAGTGCAACAGCCTGTAAAAACATGTTTCTTCAGCAATCACAACCACAGATGTACACGTTTGTTTCACTATCTTAGTGAGGACATTGCATAAACTTCCATTGATTTTATATATCAGGTTAATGATATTTTCTATCACCTAACCCAACCCCTAAACCAAAACATACCCATCACAGAAACATGTGCCGAACGCTAGATTTAAATAAAAAAACATTTTCGGCTGATTTACAAGCCTTTTTAATAGTGAGGACCAGTAAAATGTCCTTACTATAGGTTGTCAAAGATTTCACAATATAAGTTAGGACATTTGGTCCTCACAAGTATCAAAACAAGTACACATATACAATCATAATATAATATTATATTTATTCATTTGGCAGACACTTTTACACAAAGCAACTTACATTGCATTCCAGGTAT
>NW_015506187.1:388794-389484 GCF_001515645.1 Sinocyclocheilus grahami | reverse complement strand
CATCCTTGTATAATTTTTTTATTAGAGT
Source organism: Sinocyclocheilus grahami (assembly GCF_001515645.1). Taxonomy (NCBI): domain Eukaryota; kingdom Metazoa; phylum Chordata; class Actinopteri; order Cypriniformes; family Cyprinidae; genus Sinocyclocheilus; species Sinocyclocheilus grahami. The sequence continues at coordinate 389,456 of NW_015506187.1, read as the reverse complement.
TAAAAGTTTTATATATATTTATCATATTTTTAAAGTTACAAAATATTTGTTTATATTATAATATATTATTTTAATATAATATATATTTAAATATATATGTTTTGGATATCTCTCTTTAACATTTAATTAATTTAAAAAGTATGAACGCTTAAAATATCACCACTGTGAATTGCTGTGGAACAAGCAATATTCAAATAGAAATAATTGTGTGAGATTGAAACAAATTTGAAACAAAACCTGGTTATTGTGTATTTAAAACACGTTCAGTTTATTATAACCACTACAGAAATCTGACCTGCTTCATTAATGCACGACTGACAAATATGCATCACATTAGGTTTATTAGTGGTTCATGTTGAATAAAACGGTGCATATCTGCAACTCAAATGCATCAATCTTAAGTTTAAGATTCGACCCAACACACGGCTGCAATAAACCAACAAATGAAGCCATTACAGAAGCGTTTAAGCTGCGCAGACATCCGCGTTTGGAGGGTTTGAGGAGCGGCTGTGGATCTCAGCATGCACAGAGCCAGACCAGACGCAGGTGAGAACACAGATCCTTCTCCTCGAGCCTGACTGCTGTCGTTAGAGGAGCACGCGCTGACATATTTGGCAAATGAAGCAGCACAACTGTTTCCAATACTGATAATAAATCAGCAT